>NC_056749.1:749383853-749460858 GCF_019279795.1 Protopterus annectens | reverse complement strand
TGGTTCCAGCAACTTGTAGTTTATTGGCCATTTTGGGTCAATTCCTGGCTCTTTTCAACCCCCTGCTATAAAGCCTGTTTTTGCGCTCTTCAATTTTTTCCTTAGAACTGATCTACTTGCAATCTAAACAGCCTATACTCTATCTGAAAAGCTCAGCACTTGCTCCTAAAGCATTTTTTATACAGGTAAAGCACTCTTAAACAAAAGAAAGTACTTCATTCACCTAAATTCCCTTGAGTACCCATTTCCCTATAGGTCCTTTCTGACTCAGTTGCACAGCAATCTTTTTCACTATTTCTAGCATGTCGAAGGGCCAGTTGCTGGCGTCCTCCCCTGTTCAGCTGGTGAATCTGGGAATCTTGAGGCAATGTTACAATTGCCTCATGCACACAGACAACCCTCTCCTCCTCCCAACAAATACAAATATATGCGAGAGATGCAACTATATAGCCAAACTGGAGGCTGAGCTCTCTCAATTCAGTACTGGCAAGACCAGTCAGGAGGAGAAGGTAACCACACACATCACAAACCCAGTCTCACATAGAACTATCACAACTGCAAACCAAACACATAAACACACAAAAACATACTCGGAGGTGCTGATTAAAAATCTACCAAAACAACAGAGGCCTCCAAAGCAGACACCCAAGCAACCGCCACCTCAAGACATAGCACATGCAACACATAGTTCACAAAGTCAGTGTGCTAAACAGTCACAGCCCTTAAGGCCAAACAACATGCCAGACACACTGACGTCCCGCTCACCAGACTGAACAAGGAAAAGGTCACAGTAAGCTGCCTGTCGGGAGCTAGAATCCGCCACATAACACAAGCACTCATGTCACTCCACAGCAAGTACAAATATGACTCAGTCATTGTACATGCCGGTGTGAACGACCTGAGACGTACCTCCCTGGACTACATGAAAAGAGACATAGAGGAGCTCTCTGATTATGTAGCCCATGCCGGTATGACCCTGACCCTGAGCAGCATATTACCCTCTCCAAGAATGATGCCACAGTACAAAGACAAAATGATCAGTTTTAACAATTGGCTTAATTACTGGTGTCATTCTAAGGGGATCCAATGTCTGTCTGCTTGGGATGACATGCTGGACAAGCCACGCTGCTTCGCAAGGGATGGCTTGCACCTGTCACCCCTGGGCTTCTGGATATTGGCCAAGGCTCTTGCCACCCCATAGTGCCTTTTTTAGGCAAGGCTCAAATGACAAACCTACCTCCCTAGAAAACATAAGTGGAAAAAAACTAAGGGTAATGCTGCTCAATGCCAGAAGTCTAAACCTCAAGATGCACACCCTCAAAGCCCTCCTCAGTATGGAGAACATCGATGTCTGTGCAGTGACTGAAACCTGGTTCAAGGCTCCTGAGAGCACCCCAGCACTATCAGGTTTTACCTCATATCATGCTTTCCAGCCCCAAAATGTGGACCGAACCACAAAAGGAGGGGGAGTATCCATATTCATCAAAGATACCCACACCTCCAGGTTAGTGGCAACGCACGAAGCATCGGAGACCATCCAGGTGCAACTAACCATAGGAAAAACTGCCTTACAGTTTGTAGCATGCTACAGACCACCCTCTCAAACTCAGGAACCCCACACAGCCTTCCTGAAGACACTGGAGAGTATGAATGTCTCTCCAAATACCATCATATTGGGAGACTTCAACTACCCGAACATAGACTGGGAACATTACTCAAGCCCAAACACCCTAGCCCAAAGGTTCCTAGAATTCATAAACTCAAATACGATGGAACAACTAGTCACCATTACCACAAGAGGAGACAATATACTAGACCTGATCATCACAAACATGGGGACAAAAATGCTCCACACCGGAAGTATATCCCTCTTTGGTAAGATCAGACCATAAATTAATCTCACTGGAAATCCACATCCCGCCCCCACCCCCTGCACAAAAGACCACAGTGAAGAACTTCTCAAAAGCCAACTTCACACTTCTTAAGACTGAAGTGGTATCCTTCAAGGCCCCTGGGCCAGTGGAAACCACAACCCACACTGCTGAATCCTTTACAAATGCCTTCTACGGGCACCTTCAAGAATGCATGGATCATGCAATCCCAAATAAAACTAAGACCCATTCCCCCAAAGGCAGGCACCCGGTCTGGTGGACCCCAGCCATAAACAAACTTTACAACAGCAGGGGGAAGCTACTACATGACAGAGCAAAATCCCTAAAAGGGAAGGCATCTCTGATCAGTACTAGCAAAAAACTGCGATCACTCATAAAATCATCCAAGGCCAACTTTGAGAGAAAAATCGCAAAAGACACAAAAGACAATCACAAGGCCTTCTTTAGCTATGTTAGAAACCTGGGTGGAAACTCCCAGATATGCTCAGAGTTAGTCCAAAATGACACAAAATACACTGAACCCACTGACATTGCCAACATTCTGGCAGACAGGTTCAGTGCAAATTTCTCCTCCCCCTCCCCCCCCAAAAGGAGAAATAACCATCCCAGCAGAGTGTAGCCTCCTTAACATCTCAGATGCCCAGGTGAGAGCCGCCCTCTCTAAAGCTAAAAACACAACATCAGTGGGACCGGACGGTGTCCCGGGCTGTGTGCTACATGAACTCCAAGAGGAACTAAACCCACACACAAGGCTGCTGTTTAATCTTAGCCTTACTACAGGATACGTACCCAAAAAGTGGCGTACGGCAACAGTGGTCCCACTTCACAAAGGCGGTGCTTCTACAGACCCTGGAAATTACCGCCCCATAAGCTTGACGAGCCTGGTCTGCAAAGCTATGGAGAAGATCATTATGGAACTCATAAACAAAGACATTGGGGACCTACAGACATTGGATCCTACCCAATTTGGCTTTGTCAAGGGCAGATCCTGCCTTTTGAACTTGGTCGACTTTTTTGAAACAGTTATAAAGGCCATTGATGAGGGTAAGGCAGTTCACACAGCCTACCTTGACATGCAAAAGCCTTTGACACAATACCCCACTCGGGCATCATAGACAAACTCACCAGCTTAAATGTAAACCCATATGTCACAAGATGGGTTGCAAACTGGCTCAAGGACAGAACCCACAGGGTCAGAGTTGCTGGAGCTATGTCAGACTCTAAGCCAGTCTGGCGGTGTCCCACAGGGCTCAGTCCTGGGACCCCTCTTGTTCGGCATTAATTTTTCCGAGGTACAGGCAAACATAGGAGGATTGTGGCTGACAAAGTTCGCAGATGACTGCAAACTGGGTGCCATAATTGATACTCCAGCAGACACAAACATCCTTCAGAGAGGCCTCATAGAAATGGATAATTGGTGCCAGAGCCATGGCCTTAAGCTGAACTCCAAAAAATGTATAGTCATACCCTTTGGGAAAAACAAGGTACCCACAAATTACCACATAGGTGGTAATCCATTAATCTGGAAGAGGTAATCAGGGACCTAGGGACCCAGGTTGACAGTAACCTCTCATTTGACACTCACATTGCCAAAGTGGTTAGGAAGACCTTCTATATTGCCTACCTTATCATGAAGGGTTTCACATCTAGATCAAGAGAGGTCATTGTGCCCCTGTACTCTTCTCTTATCAGGCTAATGATTGAGTACAATGCCCCATTTGGGATGTATCTTACCCGACACCTGCAGCAGTTGGAAAGACCCCAAAAGTTCCTCACCAAGAGGATAAAGGGTCTTAAACATATGTCATATGCTGCCCGACTGAAAAAACTCCAGTTCTATTCAGTCGCATACCGCCTACTCAGAGGTGATCTGTGCCTGACGTACAAGGCCATGTCCAATCCGGAATTAATGGACATGCTCCACCTCAGAAAATCCAAATCCATCAGAGCCACGAGAGCAAGAGACTTAAACCTCAACACAGAAATAAATAGGATGTGCTGGAGGGATAGATTCATAACCCAGAGGCTCCCTGCACTCTGGAACAGAATCCCTGTCCATGTCAGGCAGAGCCCCTCGCTGACTCTATTCAAGAGAAATCTTGACGAGTGGATGGTAGATCGTAGGTTTACCCCGGGGGTCGTCTCTGTGTCACTGCTAGACAGAGGCACAGTAAACTAAACCCTAAATGGGCATAGTATTCTCATCCTAAGGGGTGGTGAAAGCCACACACACACTGGCTAGGCTTATAAATGCCCTAGGGCAGATAGCCTAGTACGAACCTATGAACCTATGATGTTGCATGAGGGTTTAGTAAGTAACAATATTGTGGGCAGTTAAGTTAGATGCTGTCATTTGTTTGTAAGGAGTAATGATGCTGCATGAGGGTTTAGTAAGTAACCAGAAGGATGACAGTATCCATCACTGAGGAGTTTGTAGTGCAGAGTATTTAACAACACGAGGATGACAGTATCCACCACTGAGGAGTTTGTAGTGCAGACTATTTAACAACACGAGGATGACAGTATCCATCACTGAGGAGTTTGTAGTGCAGAGTATTTAACAACAAGAGGATGACAGTATCCATCACTGAGGAGTTTGCAGTGCAGAGTATTTAACAAGTAATTTATTCTGTCAGAAATCATCAGTCATGTTGTATTTGAAGAGTGAAGCAGCAATATTCTGTGGATGTGTAGCTGTTAAATACTTTTTCTCGGTTGTTTGTAGCAGGGTAGTATCATGATTTGTCATTTTAGCTGTTAAACACTTTTTCTCGGTTGTTTGTAGCAGGGTAGTATCATGATTTGTCATTTTAGCTGTTAAACACTTTTTCTCGGTTGTTTGTAGCAGGATAGTATCATGATTTATCATTTTAGCTCTTAAACACTTTTTCTCTGTTGTTTGTAGCAGGGTAGTATCATGATTTGTCATTTTAGCTGTTAAACACTTTTTCTCGGTTGTTTGTAGCAGGGTACTATCATGATTTGTCATTTTAGCTGTTAAACACTTTTTCTCGGTTGTTTGTTGCAGGGTAGTATCATGATTTGTCATTTTAACTCTTAAACACTTTTTCTTGGTTGTTTGTATCTGGGTAGTATCATGATTTGTCATTTTAGCTGTTAAACACGTTTTCTCAGTTGTTTGTAGCAGGGTAATATCATGATTTGTCATTTTAGCTGTAAAACACGTTTTCTCGGTTGTTTGTAGCAGGATAGTATCATGATTTGTCATTTTAGCTGTTAAACACGTTTTCTCAGTTGTTTGTAGCAGGGTAATATCATGATTTATCATTTTAGCTGTTAAACACTTTTTCTCGTTTTTTCCGGGATAATCCTAGTCTCATTATTCCCTAAGGGGTGGGGGGGTTAGAGGATTTTATTTTAATGTGTCTACTACTCGCTGCCCCTACTGTCCGTGAAGTGTAGTGCAATGATTTTAACATCATGTAAGTGCATTATCTTATGCTTCTATGTCCACTGGCTGAAATGCATGAGCAGTGTTTAACAGGTATACATTCCTATAAGTCACTGTTCGTGAGACCTGTAATACCAGGACTGATGTCCTGCTGGTGCTTTTGCAGTAGGACTACACCAACTGATATCAGCTGATCTCTATTCCCTGTACAATTTGTCTTCTGCAACACTCAGGCATGATGGTCACACTTCGTTCACTTATGGTACTATCTCACCACATAGCTCTCAACCTTCCATCTACAAAATGAGGAACACTAGCTCTCATAATGTGGAACAAATGGATAAAATGCAGAACACTTATAACAACTTCTAGGAAGCTCATAGGATGGTTAAAATGTGACATTTTTTATTTATGGAATAATTATTTTAATGAATTAATACAAGACATTTCTATTTACTATGGATATCCATTAAAAATTTGCTAACGCTGAATGTGTGACAGAACATTTGAATGTGGAACTTCGAGGAACATTAACTTTTTAAGATCCCACGTGAGGAATGTTCCTCATAATTTGGTACACTTGAGAGGTATGTCTTAGCAAAAATAGCTGCAGAATAAATTTGACATTATTCTCGCGTCACTTGTCCTGCACTACATGTATAAATTAATGCCAGTGTCACTTTCACCTATTATATTTTTATAAAGTGTTATACAAACTGCTTTTCCTAACTTGTGACGGAGACTAACAAGTCACTTCAGATCACTTCTAAATTCAGTGTGTCTAAGGTAATACTTGGGTGTGGAGGCACCGATCACTGACAGTCACAGGTCTATGTTAACTTTGTTTATTTACTTCTTCCATATTTAACTTTTAAAGCCAACCATGTCTTATAAGAACATATTTGTCTTCCTAGTGTATACTCCCTCCCCTGTCTTCCCTCTATTTTTACATTAAATTCTATTTATAGATAGATATATAGATACAAATGTTTGGAACTTAACATTTATTTTCATGGTTGAATTGTAGATGCCTTGCTCTCTTCTAAGGCTGGAGCTCAGATGAACATTGCTTGGGGTTAACAACAGATGCTATAACATCAGTTTGCTCAAGGCTCTGGAATTAAAACTCATCTGTCCAGCTATATCAGGGAAGGCCATGTCTAGATACCACACATGCCAAAAGCATTTTAGAAAAACATTGAATAATTTTGAATTCTAACACTACTCCCAGAGGGCTATTGCAGGAGAATTTGTACAGTGAGTGCCAATACACCACAGCAAGCATTTACATAATCTGAAATGAAAGCATATTATGTTGTGTTGTACATGCAAAGGTGGTTGTAATTTTGCTGACAAAATGAATATTTATTAGAACTAAGCTGACAAAAATAAGCACAGTAACCGTCCTTAGAGAGCAATAAATTTCCAATATGGAAAATGTTGTGCATGCTCAGCCCGGGGCAGGCTGGTATTTATGTATTTTTTGTTTATTTCCTTGTGCATTGATTTCAGTGCTTTACCTTCAAAAGCTAGAGAAATTCATTTGTAGTCATTTAGCTGTTGTATGCTACTGCACCCTGCAAGTGATCAATGATTTTCATACATAGTTTTCCTATAGTTTAGGCCCTTGTAGGATTCAGGCAGCCCTTCCATGTGATCAGATACTATCTGTTACTAAGGCACTCCAGAGAACCAGATAAGCAAAGTAAAGTTTATTAATTACAACTTGGTAAGGTACTTTTAGGACAATGCACCTTATTGATGACATTTTAATCCTCTGAGTCCTTACAGATGCTTTAAATTTTACTCTTTATACTTACTGCAGTCAAGCAATATGTTTCACAGTAGCCTAAGATTTAATAGTATGAATACTTGCAGTAATGCTCTGCTGACATTTATCTGCAGTGTTTTTTCTATGTCGATGCTTCTGTATTTCAGAGCACTGCAGAGTGCTAATGAAAAAATCGTCTGTGTTAACTTAACATAGTGCACCCACACAACTGGCACAACTTGACATCTTGTTTAGCACGGTGTATGGAACACAACCTTAAAGCCATTTCCATTGCTAAATAAACAGTTATTATTAACTGTCTCCTTAATGCATTACAGTGTTCTGGGGTTGCCAGAGTCTGTCATGGTGCTTATTGCTGCAAGGCACAGAAGCTCATCCCAAATAACGTGATAACTCATCTCAGGAAATACTGTCATAACTCATGCACAACTATGACATCTTACATATATCTACAAGTGACTGGAGTACTGCATACTTGTCAATGCCACATTGTTTTGATGTGAGATAAGACTGGATTACTTGGAAAAAAGACTTGTATGTAATGGCAATGCTCAGATCTGCTCTGAGCTACAACAGAATAGCATTAAATATACTGATCCCAAGGATATTGCCAATATCCTGGCAGATCGATTCAGTGCAAATTTCACCCCCTAAAGGGCCCATCTCAATACTGAAAGATTGCCAAATTTCAGTAATAACAGCCACACAGGTTAAAAACACACTCTCCAAAGCTAAGAATACAGCATCCATGGGAACAGATGACATCCCAGGCTATGTACTACATGAACTACAAAATTCATTGGCACCTCACCTAAGTTCATAGGTTCATAGGTAGGTATTAGGCTATTGGCCCTAGGGCCCATATAAGCCTAGCCAAAAAATGTACCCTGGCTTTCGCCACCCAAGAAAATTATTTTCCTGTGCCCCTGTCGAGCAGAGCCACAGAAGTGATCCCTGGGGTGAATTTCCCATTTCCCATCCAATCATCAAGATTTTTCTTGAAGAGTGCTAATGAGGAGCTCTGTTTGACATAGATAGGTAGTCTGTTCCAGAGTATGGGAAGTCTCTGGGACAGGAATCTATCCCTCCAGCATGTTCTGTTTATTATGGTGACAAGGTTTAGGTCCCTAGAGCGTGTAGCTTGGAGAGATTGGGATCTCTTTAAGTGGAGCATGTCCAACAGCTCTGGGTTTGACATAGCTTTGTATATTAGGCAGAGATCGCCCCTGAGTAGGCGATATGCGATGAAGTAAAGCTGTAGTTTTTTCAGACGGTCTGAGTAGGTCATCTGTTTGAGGCCAGTAATCCTCTTTGTGAGGTATTTCTGTGGTCTTTCCAGTTGTTGTAGATGTCTTGAGGTATATACCAAAAGGGGCATTGTACTCTATAATGGGTCTAATGAGTGATGAGTAGAGGGGAACAATGACCTCTTTTTTCTGGATTAGAATCCTTTTGTGATGAGATGAGCCACGTAGAAGGATTTCCTGACCACTGTGGCGATATGATTATCAAAGGAAAGACTACTGTCCACCTGTGTCCCAAGGTCTCTTATCACATTTTCAGCATTAAGTAGACTACCAGCTATGTGGTAGTTCATGGGTACAGAGTTTTTACCAAAGGGGATGACAATACACTTTTTGGCATTGAGCTTCAGGCCATGGCTTTGACACCAGGTATCTGTCTCAGTGAGGCCCTTTGGTAGTTTGTCCACATCGTTAGGAGTTTCGATTATGGCTCCTAGTTTGCAGTCATCTGCAAACTTTGTTAATAAAGACCTTCTGTGTTAGCCTGCACTTCAGAGAAGTAGATACCAAACAGGAGAGGACCCAGGACTAAACCCTGTGGTACTCCACTTGTCACTGGTCTGAAGTCGGATTTGGAATCCGCTACTTTCACAGTGTGGGTGTCATGTTTAATCATAGCATCACCTCAGACTTCGTACCCACTGAGTGGTGCACAGCTACTGTTATCCCACTCCACAAGGGGGGATCCACCTTGGATTCCAGGAACTACCGCCCCATCAGTCTGATGAGCCTGCTCTGCAAGGCCATGGAACGTATTATCATGGAACTTATAAACAAAGACATTGGCAACCATCAAACACTGGACCCCATGCAGTTTGGGTTCATGAAGGGCCGATCTTGTCTGCTGAACCTGACTGACTTCTTTGAATCAGTCTCCAGAGGTGTGGACAAGGGTAAAGTGGTCCACACAGCCTATCTGGACTTTGCCAAGGCCTTCAACACCATCCCCCACTCTGGAATCATAGATAAACTTACTAAGCTGGGCATTAATCCCTATGTCGATGGGTTGCCAACTGGCTTACTGACAGAACCCACACTGTAAAAGTAGCCGACTCCAAATCCAGCTCCAGACAAGTGACAAGTGGAGTTCCTCAGAGTTCAGTCCTGGGACCGCTCTTGTTTGGCATCTACTTCTCTGAAGTACAGGCCAACACTAAGGGACTCTGGCTAACAAAGTTTGTAGATGACTGCAAACTGGGAGCCATTATTGAATCCCCAAATGATTCTACAAAAGGGCCTTACAGAAAGAGATGCTTGGTGCCAGAGCCATGGGCTCAAGCTCAATGCCAAGAAATGTATAGTTATGCCCTTTGGGAAAAAACATGTACCCATGAATTACCACATAGGTGGCAGTACACTAAACACCGAAAGTGTGATAAGAGACTTAGGGACACAGGTGGACAGTGGTCTCACCTTTGATAACCACATCGCCACAACAGTTAGGAAATCCTTCTATGTGGCACACTATATCACTAAGGGCTTTTCATCCAGAAAAAAGGAGGTCTTTGTCCCACTGTACTCATCCCTCATTAGACCCATTATAGAATACAATGCCCCATTTGGTATGTACCTCTCAAGACATCTGCAACAACTGGAAAGGCTGCAGAAATACCTCATTAAAATAATCACAGGCCTAAAGTAGATGCCCTATGCTGACTTTCTAAAAAAACTCCACCTATACTCTGTTGCATATCATCTACTCAGAGGCTATCTCTGCTTAACATACAAGGCCATGTCAAACCCTTTGCTGTTGGACATGCTACACTTAAAGAAATCCCAATCCCTCAGAGATGCATGCTGCAGGGATCTAAACCTTGTCATCACAATGAACAAAACATGCTGGAGGGATAGGTTCCTGACCCAGAGAATCCCCAGACTCTGGAATAGACTGTCCATACATGTCAAGCAGAGTGCCTCTTTGGCCCTCTTCAAAAGGAACCTTGATGATTGAATGGGAGATAGAAAATTCACCCCGAGGATCATGTCAGTTGCCCTGCTAGACAGGGGTCCAGGGAAGTAAATACTATGGGAAGAAATAGCCAGGGAATTGTTATGGCTAGGCTTGTATAGGCCCTAGGGCCTGTAGCATAGTAACAACCTATGAACTTATGTTTGGGCACAGGAATGACGTGCAGACTCTTCAAATAATGTCCCCCAGTCAAAAACTGAAACTTGGGGTCTAAGCGCTGTGAGGCAGCAATGTTAACTCTATTGCATTGTATTGCCCCTGTATCTGCACAATAGAAAAATGATGTATAGTGTCTACAAAATATCAAAATAAGAAAGCTAAAAAGCTGGCAAGCAGAACTACAGGCTGTCTCCAACATGCAAAATTTGAAGAAAATGTTCAGATGAGATCCAGCAATCTGCCGAAGTAACGCTTTATACATGGCAGTACCTTATGCCTGAATCATTCTAAGCCATCTACACAACTGGACTCTAAGACAGTTTATGCTCAGAATGTGGTGCTACTCCCAAGTTTTTAGCAGTAAAATACATATAGGGGTTTCCAAGTGAGGAGGTACACAAGGATCCATACACAAGCTCCATGCTGCAGGTAATTCAAAGAAAGCAGTCTTATTGCCATAACACAGGATAAGTAGAAACTCTCAGAGCATGTCTGCAAAGTATGCCATTCTCTCTGTGAGTGCCCAGTTGGAATTGCTTCCTTAATGTTATGAAGCAGACATTTTTAGGCTCCATTTTAAACTCTATAACATATGATGTGGTTGAAGGCATGGTCCTCAGATTGAGTAAACCATGCCATTTATTGTATTCCTGTGCTTGTGGACACAAATTAATGTTAAGTGGAAAAAGAAACTCCCAAGTATGTAGTATAGGAATACACTATTAGTACTTCAAATTGTTATGGAAAAGTTTTATGGGTACTAATGATATGCCCACCACCCATCTCAGTGTAGCCAACTGAGATGTGCTGAGAAAGAGTAGATGCCTACGCCAGTGGCTATTTTCTAATTCTTACCACAGTACACAGGTAGGACTGGTAATTTGTAAACAATGGTCTCCGCTACACGCTGATGGCTGTATAACACACACTGACCATGACCGTGGTCTTCCTGTGTCAAAGACTGGCACCTAAAGAAGTGTGTACATACATATAATTCCTTTGTGGGGTTAAAGAGTCCTGCACTGTTGAAAGTATTCCTTAGAAACAGCATCTTTAATGTCCAACTGATCAAAAACATCTTCCACAAGAGTCAGAATTTCTTATACACAAATGATTTGCATCACACCTCACATAGAAACATTACTGTACAGCTAGCTCTGTTTGCTGTGATTGTTAAGGGTTTACAGGCACTTGTCCTGATGATTACTCGGTTCATGTAAATGAGACCTTAGTACTTGCATGTTAACATTCTGTGGGTAGTGTGATCCGATAATAACCTCCAACAGAAAGACAGAGTCACATTTTACTTCTTGTTAATGAACAGTCTTTTTCCACAGTGCAGTGACCTCAGGGTGAGGTACAAATGGAGAGATAATTCAGCAAGCAAAGGAGAGTAATTTTTCTGGAATTGAACTCATTCTCAAGGCTTCGTGAGTATCATCATGAAGTGGATGCTGTTTCTCACAAAATCTCACCAATATGCCACTGATACATAGCCTGTTTTAAATATAACATATATCATGGACAGAAGTAGGTTAAAAAATAAAAAAAAGATAGCTGGGTGTGCAAGACCCAGGATAAAAAAAAGATCCCAATCCTTATAGGTGCACGGGTGCCAAGAATGGAATAAATAACAGTGTAGAATCCTCATAACATGGAAACATTCATAAAATGGGGCTAGGCCAGGCCCGTAGGGGATGGCTCCCCTGTTGAAGAAAGAACAAGCAAGCCATAAAAATCACAAAAATTGATAGGCCAAAAAAGAATCGTAAAGAGGATGGAGCGAACTATTGAGGAAAAGAAAGACCTTGTGTTGTTACTATTATGGAAGAAGCCCAGAATTTCTAAACAGAAGTATACAAAAAGATTAAAAGAGAAATTAGAGGAAGCAAAAATACCTCCACAAGAAAAAATGTCAGAAGTTTCAAATAAAAATTTGGGCTCATTAATACAACAGATTTATGAAAAACATTATATAGAAAAAGAAGAATCTGAGGAAGTAAATATAAAGAACAAAATCTAGAGACTTTTGAAAGGTATAAAAAAGATGGACATGGGAAAGAAAGAGAGATTTGATATGGTGTGATATTTATGTAAAGGAAAAAGCCAAATTAATCAACTAAAAAAGGCAGCCCCAATAATATTCAAAGAGAAATACAGGCAAAGGCATCCAAATATGGAGATTTTCACAATTAAAAAAAAAAAAAGATCACAAAGATGAAATATAGAACAGAAGATTAGGAAAGTAGATGTTAAAAACAGAACTTAAAGTTATGGAATTTTTGCAAAGTGATTTATTATAGAAAGTCTAACACAGGTTACATCACAGCATGATGGAAAGAGTCCCCAAAGTAAAGAGAAACAGGAGGATCAGGAGACATCTGAAGAAGAACTATGGACATGGGAAAGAAAAAGAGATTTAATATGGTATAATATTTATGTAACGGAGAAAGCAAAACTAATCAATACAAAAAGTGCATCAGCAAAGATATTTGAAGAGAAATAAGGCAAAGGAATCCGGACATGGAACATTTTACAACAGAAAAAAATAAAACAGAGAGGAAACATAGAATAAAGGATTAGTAATGGAAAAGTTAAAGAAAAGGAAATGGGGGTTATAGATTACCTACTAAGTGAAGGATTTAGAGTAGAATATCTAACTCAGAAAACACCACAGCACAATAGAGCAATAGATTCCCAAATTAAGGAGAAACTAGTGCAGCAAGAACTATCTGATATTTTGCCATATGAAAATACTTTGGAGCCTTCAACAGGAAACCAGTACAAATGGTCAGATGGAGTTGCACAGCAAGGGGAGGAACAGGAACCTGTGGCAACTCTGACACAGTCAGTGCTGTGGAGTGATTGTCCAGTGAGTTCCCATATGAAAGAGATATAGATCACACAGGATGAAAATGAAGAAAATGTGCCACAGGAAGATGCTCTGGAACTTTCTATAGAATGCCTACAGGAAATGGAGAACAAAGAATGTACCCTCAGTTTAGAAGAAAATGATCTGAGAAGAGTTGCTTGATTTAATAGGGATGGACAGACATATTAAGATCAATGAAAGAAATAGACTACAGAAAGTCAATAAAACCCAAAAAGTTAGAAGTTTGGTAAATTAAGTTTGGAACAGACCATTTTGTCCTGGGGCATCTTCAAGTGGAGTTAGGTACATAGATTAGCAGGAATTAACAGAATAAGGGGAGGATAGAGTTAAATGGGAAGGAGGGATGTTTAGGAGGAAATGAGGTAAGGGCAGGGAGGGGCTTAGAGGGTTTTGTCAAGTGTAACTGAGGTAGGAGTCACATTTTTGGCATTAATTTGCTAATGCAAGAGTTACATCCAAGATGACCTATAGGTATTTCAGAGGGCAGGCGACAGGTAGGCCTCGGGTAATAGTTGGGCATGGAAGTGCTAGGTGAGTTACTTTTTTTTTTCTTTTCCTCTCTAACAGCCATCTCCAGAAGAGAATCCATCCAAGGAGTCTAGCAAGGGATGTTTACTATTTCTTAGCACAGGGACTCGGGTTTTAAACCAGTAATAATGATTTCAGACTCTCCACATGGACGACTTGTTGCTTTGTAGATTTTCCATGTATCTGATCAGCAAATGCGAGGCCTTCTGCAGTCTATTGGTTTTAGTAGCACTGAGGCTTAGTATTTATAGTTCTAGTGTTTAACCTGGTTAAGTATATTCACTGTGTGGATTTGAACATGTTCAATATCGTCATAACTTAAACGCTACCATTGCTGACTTTTGTTATTTATAAGAAAGTCAAACAAGTACTATTTCCGAGAGGGTGTGCCTTGATGAAGCACTTTCCGAAGAGTGATCACTGAATTCCTAGGCTGTTGCAATGTATTTTGGTTTAAACTGCTTGTTTAAAATAAATAAATAAATAATAATAATAATTGAAAGGAACAGTACAAGGCAGAAATAAGGCAGATTCTTACTGGTACTGGTAGGGTTGGTGGTGCTGCATGTGTCATTGTAGTCTTTTTGTTTGTCATTCAAGTGGTCCGTTCTTGTGAAGCAGTGTTCATTTTATTGTGTCCCTGTGAAGACCTGCACTGCTGCCAGTTTGTTCTGTTGCTTTTCAGTAGTGGAAAGTGATATTTAGATTGGCTATTCTGATTCTCCAAGCATTTCTGTGGCTTTGTCTGTATGCTTGTGCCTAGCCTTTGCAATCAGAGCGTTTTGTTCTGGTAATTCAATCATTAGGGTGCTGCATTTTTCTGGGTTCTTGTTCTGGGTTTTGTTTGGGACGTTTTTGTGCCAGCTGCTGGACTGAACTGCAAATATCTTTTCTCAGGCTTCAAGGTCCCTAAGATAACAGCGCATTACCATTGTGTTAGCTGTGTGTATTAATGTTATTTGAAAACCTGCTGCAGCCATATCCACTGGACTTGCATAGTCAGTACTGCTGAAGTAGTAATAATTAATGCAGAAGGAAGGCTCTCTGTAGTAGCTGACATGATTCTGTTAAAAGCTAGCTGATGTCTTGCTAGTCATCATCACAGAGGCAGAAATTCTTAGTGTTTTCTCCTGGACTCTTGTTTGTGCATAACTAAACTGTAATGTATATATATAAAAAAAAAAAAAAAAAAAAAAAAGAAATGCCTAAAACGTGTTGGCTGCCTCATTCAAAGATACAACTTGTATGAGTTGCAGGTAAAGGGCTGCATTGGAGGTAACGGGTGTTTCCACATCTGCAAGAGACAGATCGTGAGGTAAGGGCACTTGTCTAGGTCACAGGGTTTGTGCTTGATTGCTGTTTCCAGTTGGAATTTGGCATGCCATCTGGTGTTTAGGAACGGAGCCTTAATAGCTTGCTGTATCAATATGGCAGATGAATGGGCTCTTGGGCTGTGAGCATGTTCCCGGGTGAGGAGAGGGCCGTGACTGGACTTATGTTGCCTTTCATGGTTGGTCAAATCCATATTTTCTTTCTTTTCTCTTGGCAGCATAATTACATGTGGTATACATGAGGTCATGGATTCCATTTTGAGGCTGCAGGTGCATGCCTCTCTCTCATTGGTGGTCTTCATTTGGAGGGTCAATGTTAGCTGGATACAAGTGTATTTGTTGTTGTGGTGTGTGTGTTGCTTTTTTTGTGTGTGTGTGTGTGTGTGTGTGTGTTGTTTTTATTCTTCCCCCTCTGTTCCTCATGGATTTTTTCTGACTTTTGGTACCAAATCATGATTAGGTCATTGAGTAACAGTTACTTGTGTTTGTCTACATGGTCTTCAAAGGAAGAGTAATGCTGTAGGACCCCTTTTATTCCAGCAACATTACAGGTTAGCATTGCTTATGGTAGCACAAGTTAAATATTGCTTTTTGTAACATATGACTCATGTTAATTCTGCCATTCTCCCAAGTTCCTGACAGATCAGACCACGCAAAGCTGGGGAGTTGCATACACTTCTGTCTACAGAGTCAGTGCTATGGGCTATGGATGACAAAGTTTGCATATGACTGCAAGCTGGGTGCAGTCATCAATTCCCCAAGTGATGTGGATGTTCCCCAAGAGGGTCTCACCCAAATGAATGACTGGTGCCAGAAACATGGCCTCAAGCTGAATGCCAGAAAATGCATCATCATCACCTTTGGAGAGAGTGACATCCCCACATATTATCACATTAACAACAACAACGTCTAAGTGCAAAATTGGTAGTGAGGGATTTGGGCATCCAGGTTGCTAGCAACCTGGTTTTGACCACCATGTTGCTTCCATTGAGCAGAAAGATTTCTACGTGGCCCACCTCATAAGTAAGATTATCTTAGTCAGGGACAAAGAGGTCATAACATCTCTGTATTCTTCCCTTATAAGGCCAGTTTAGTACAACTCCCCTTTGGCAGGTACCTCACAAAGTGCATGCAGCAGCTGGAGAGACCACAGAGGTTCCTCACCAGGACAATCCAGGACTTCAAACATCTACCCTACACAGATTGGCTAAAATTCCTGCCCCTCTACTCAGTTTCATACAGACTCTTCAGAGGTGACTTCTGTCTGGCATACAAAGCAATCTCAGACCCTGCCTTGATGGGACTGCTGCATATCCGCAAGTCAGGCTCCACTCGAGTAACCTGTATGACTGAACATGAGGTCCACTTTTCTGACATAATGTAGGCAAAGTTATCAGGTTATTGAACATGTGTGATTGAATGCACATATGTGTATCTGGCTGTTTGGGGATTCTTATACCTAAGTACCACAGATGAAGGTAAGTAAGGAAGTGAAGGGTCATACTTTTAACATTTGGGGAGGGGAATAGCTTGTGGGTTCATTGATTCGATTTATGGGTCAGATTCAGTAGCAGTGGAGTCCGCATGTCCTCCCTGTAGCCATAGGGGTAGCATGGTGGGGTTTGACATGTACTGTGTGAATTTGTTTAGATTTCTTGTTGCAGGAGGTTGACAGGATGGCCACACTGGTTGTTACCTTACCCTATTAATTCGGTAAGCCCATTAATTGTTTAAAAATAATTTCTCTAGGCTCCGGCCTTTGCCTCACAATTGCTTATGGCTTGTTCTCAGTATAGACTTCTTTCTTTACAGTTTTTAACTAACGGTAGTGCAGTAAGATTTTGTAGGCTTGCATACACCTCAGCCAACTACATAACTACATAAAGTGACTTATGAGGCACACATTGGCATAGTGGCTGCAAATGGGTTTTGAATGCTGAAGCTAAACGCGGTGAGGTCACAGGTGGGAAGAGATCAGTGGCCTGAACGAAGCAGAGCTGAAAGGTAATGGATTCAGTTGGGTGGATATTCTGGTGGCTGGAGTGGCTTACAGTGAGGTATCAGGTGATCCTACTCTACTCAGTTATTTGTAGATTGGGTTGCAGGAGGCATTGCAGGTATGCAGGTGTTTTTGGGATATTTCTGGAACTGAATGCTTTGTCGTTATTGGGGAAGTTAGAAGATATAAGTAAGGCATAGTTTTGGGTTGCTTTGTAGATGTAAGCCAGGTTTCAGTTCCTTGCTAGTTGCATAGGTATCCTAAGGGATGAAAAGCTTTAAGGGAGAGGCTGAGGACAAGCAATAGATTAAGGTTGTTTAGCTTGTGGAGTCCTGCTATTCATTTTGATGATAGGGTATGTTGTGCTGCGGGGGGATGCTGGGTTGAGGTGTGGTAAACAGTATGGTGTTAAGTTTGTTATTTTGCACTTGGAGGTGGTTTCAGGACTTATGGTCCTGAGGTTTTTCATAACCTAGCCATATTCGGGTAAGTGAGTTCTTACAGTCCAAAGCACAGTCTATGCTGTTCATTGTTTAAACGGGCAAGGGTGAATGTTGTCCTTATCCTAAGGCCGTATAGGTGGAGCCATAAGGGGAGTTATTATCTGGCTTTTGTAAATGGCTGTACAGTAGGACTGTGGCCGGTTTTAATTTTTCTTTGTCTAGTCATTATTTTTGGTGAGACCACCTGTGTTGGTAGAACAGTGATAATTTTAGGTATAAAATAAGACCTTGTTTTATTTCACAGAGATATCTGTTGTACTGTTATTAAGGGAGTTGTGAGGTAATATTAGGGGATCTTTGATAGGACATTTAATTTTCAGGGGTGCTTTGCATCTGGTAATGTCTGCATTTTATGTAGTTAATAAATGAGATATGCCTTCGGTGGTGTATAATGGTTTTTAAGAATTTGGTTTATGCGTATGTGGAGCATTTACAGTCTTTTATTTTCAGATCACTCTGACTGCAGATTAGGACATGCAGAGTTGGTAGTTATTTGGGGGACTGAGGAAATGTGGACTTGACAGGCAGAAAAGTACCTGAAGAGGGTTTCGGCTGACAGAGCGGTACGACAGGAGGTCACGGGTTGCCAGCAGTGCAGCGAATATTGACTTGTTGGTTTGTTGTATTTTTCTTCCCTGCAGGCACAAGGGAATGTCTTGTTTTGTTTGATCTTGTATGGGGGGCATCAGTGTTGAATTTTACACTGTTTTATGGGTAGTGGGGTCTTCTTTGGAAGGGTCCAGATATTATTGTAGACATCAAGGGTAGGGGATTAGCGAGTTGCATTGCATCAGTTAGGCTCATGAGTTAGATGGGGGGTTTGACGGGAGGATTTAGCTTTGAGTTACTGCAATTTCAGGATAGACTGGGCTGGGTTGATTCACTATATTGTGGATGGTGATAGCGTGTCACGGACATTGTGTGACCTGATGGCATTGGGCATTCAATAGTTTGTTGATATATTGTGTTGGTGGTTTTACCTGGCTTTGTCTATTGTTGGTGATGCTGGCCATGATGGTGGTGTTTTTGAGGTCTTATTTCTACCGGCCATGATGATGGCGTTTTGAGGTCATACTGCTACTGGCCATGTTGGTGGTTTATGTGTCTTATTGTTTAGAATGGGTAGTTGGTGTGTTGGTAACATTTTGTTAAATGGAATTTGGATGGGATTTAAGGGGAGTTTTACATTCATTGGACAGCAAAAGAAAAAAAAATCATTGAGCGGTACTATGGGATTGCAGTTTGGCATAGTAGTATGCATCCACCTCGACATGGCTTCAGTGTTGGTGAGCTTAGCAGTGGGTACAGTGGCTGGTAAGGCTATTGGTATCATTGCGAGGCTCCCTGTGGTCGGGTGGTATGGTTTAGTTACATCATGGCAGTAGTTATGATAGGTGATGAGCTTATTGTTTACTACCTTAGCATAGGTGGGGGGGTCAGTGGTTTGTTTCAATTGTTCGGTACTTGGCATTTTCCGTTATTTATGTATAGGGTTAAGAGGTGATGACGTGGATCAATCTTGGTTAGGGAGGATGGGTACACCGAATGATGTTTGACGTAGTGCCTTACTGGTGGTTAGATTGCTGGAGGTTTGGTTGGAGGGAGGGGGAACAGCCTGGTCAGGCTGGTGGGCAGAGAACAGGGGCACGCTTGCCCTCTTCTGTTCCCCCTCTGGTGTTGGATGTGCAGTTCAATAAGTTGGGAAGGACAGTGAACGGTTGCTCTGTTGGATAAGTTAGTAAGCAAGCAGAGATGCTTATTTGGATGGTGGTGTAATTCAATAAATTGAAGGTGAGCAGGGTAACACTGCTTTGTTAGTGAAAAGATAGGTGAGCAAGTGGGGGACGCTGCTTATCAAGGGTGAGTGGTTACGCTACCCTTATGGTTATTTTATGTTTTCTTTCATGGATGTTATTATCACCTGTATCATGTTTTGATTGACATTTATAATTATTGGTTAACAATGATGTTTATGGAAATTTAATAAAAGTTGTCAAATGTCATTTGGTGTTGTGTGTTTATTGAAGTGGACCAGGACAAACAAATGACAACTGTATTTAGGACTGTTCTTAGAGATTCATGTGATATAACAGAAGTAAATAGAATATATTACTGTGCAGCTAAATTAATAACACATAAAGTCTTACCACAAAAACCTGGTGCAGTAAGAGAAAGGAAGGGGAGAAATCGAATGCCATCACTGACGTATCAAATAGAGAAAACTATATAGCAATTAAGATAGGAGGTGTTACGTATAGAAGAGAGAACAGATCAACAAAAATACTCAAAGATAGATGTTATAAAAAGAACATGCACTATCGTAACAGATCAGGATCTATCGTGCACTATCACAAATAAAAAACTAAACATATCAGCACAGGCAGAAACACTTATAGGATCTGCAGCTAAATATAAAGGAAAAGTACACAATAAGCAATGTATTAATGACTCAGAAAAGTTTTATAGAGAACTGGGAAGCAAGGCAAAAGAAATTGAAACATCACCAAAAAAAGAAATATATACATTTCAGAGAAATATCTATGAAGATACTGTGGAACAAAAAATAGGTGCTAAATGGTTAGAAGAAGTAAAAGAAAGAATAAGAAGTTGAAATGTATAGGATATGAAATGGGATAAAGTAACGGCCAGAGAAATTGAAACAAAGTTAAAAAAAAACTCCTAATTGGAAATCCCAAGGCCTAGATTCAGTACCTAACGGCTGGCTAAAATTATCAACAACTTTACATGAAGATTTAGCCATGAGTGAGACTATTTCCATGCACACCTCAAACAGCCTGGTTGACAACAGGAAAAACAATACTCCATCTTAAGATTGAACCTACAAGCTATTCTAAAAACTATAGACCAATAACTTGCCTTCCAACGATGTATAAACTATATACTGAAATTGATGCTGACAGAGTCTATAGTCATTTAGAAGAAAACTCAATCGTGGCAATAGAACATAATGGTGATCAAATAAAGTCATATGGAACAAAGGATAATTTGTTAAATAAAGTCATACTGGAGAACTGTAAAAAGGGGATGAATCTAAGTATGGCATGGATAGACTACAAAAAAGCATATGACAGTATCCCAAATTCATGGATAAAAGAGTGCTTAAAAATGTATAAGATACACCCTACACTGATCCATTACATTAGAACGACAATGAAACACTGGCAAACCACTTTGCAGTTAAGCCATGATAAAGGCCAAATTATTATTCCAGGGATAAAAATTCAAAGGGGAATATTCCACAGTGACTCTGTTACCACTGCTCTTTTGTCTTGCCCTTAACCCAAGTTATCTACCTAACAGATTAGGTCATGGCTGCAATTTGGGTCCCAGAAAACAACAAAGTATAAAGACTTATCTTCTTCATTTTGTAGATGAATTAAAACTGTATAGTTCATCAGATGAGGAGCTAAAAGCACAACTGGAAGTGGTCAAATCTTTTTCAGATGATATAAAAATGTCATTTGATCACAATAAATGTACAAAAGCAACCTTTAAAGTAGGAAAACTGCGGCACCAAGAAAACATCAGTTTGGGACAAGAATGTGATATAAAAGAACTTGAGCAGGAAGGAGTGTATAAATACTTGATGAAGGATTAACAATAAAACAAGAAAAAATGTGAGTAAAACTCAATAAGGGATATGTTAGAACACTTTAATACTGAAAACATTGTTGACATATAGAAACAAAGTCCGAGCTATAAACAGATTTGCTCTTCCTGTCCTAACCTATAGTTTTGGAGTGATTGAGTGGCCTCAAAAGGTGTTGGATAGGTTAGACAGGAAAAAAAGGATGTCCATGCTCATCAAATGATTTATAAAAATCAGTGCACACCAAAATTATATATTCCCCATTCTGAAGGAGGTATGGACCTCATCAAAATTGATTAAATGTATAGTTATGCACTAATGAGACTGCATACCTATCTGCTGACCTCATAAGACCCAAATGTAGTGAGAGTTTTTAAACATGAAGAGAAAAATTCCAAGATGAGTTCCCTGCTTAATTTAGCAGAAGCATATCGGAATCAAGTTGGAGTGGAAAATCAAACCAGAAGTAGATAAAAATCAGGAAGCAACTGGATGTGCCAAAAAAACAAAAAAACAAAAGAAAGAATATTATCAGATGAGAAAGCAATAAATGTGGAAAATGCATAAATATTATTTGCAAGTACAGAAAACTCTTGGAACGGCCTCATGCTGATCAGGATCGAAAGCAAAAATGGTTAAGAAGAGGTGAATCTAAATCAAAAGACGAACGGTTAATATTGGCGGCCCAAGATAATGGACTACATACAAATTGGTTTACAAAGTCTTTGAACATGTAGGAGAAACAGACAAATGTATGCTATGTAAAAAAAATAAATAAATTGAAACATTTGCACATCTTTTTGCTGGTTGTGATATATAATGACAGTGACTGTATACTGAAAGGTATAAGACTGTTGCACTGAGGAGGATTGTGTAAATATTATAATATTGAGGTAGCTGAAAAACACTGGAAACTTGAGCCACAAAGAATCATAGAAAATGATGAAGTTTATATCACATGGGGTCATCCATTACAAACAGTTTGAAAAATAAATTTGAGAAAAACAGATGTAGAAGTCCATGAAAACAAGACAAAAGTAGCATTAATTATTGAAATTGCTACACCTAGTGAGTACAGTGTCTACTGAGAGACACAAAGTCATAAAATACCAGGATTTGTAGGCAGAAATGAGGGCAGTGTGGAAGAATGATACCCAGATGGTAGTAGGAGCAACGGGTCTGATAAAAAATAATTTACAATCATACTTAGATATGCTACTGCTACATGTAACTCTGTATGAATTGCAGAAGGAGTCATTACTGGACACATTGTGGGTGCTGCAAAGAGCACTCCTGGCAAACATCAAAGATTGAATCAATACCAATTTCTTGAACTTTAATCAAACTTTGACTTAGGAAAGGGGTCCATTCCCATCATTATATTAGAAACTCAAAAGACTTGGAGAGATTAAAAAATAAAGAATACTAATGTAAGGGAGGTATAGGAAGTGTAGCACCTCACACACATGAGGGAGAAAGGTGTTTCCACCTTACAACTATGTTTCCTGTTTAATTTTATCCTGCTATGACAAGCTTGACTATCTGCTTTGAGGACGTATGCACCTAGGTTTGACATGAGTTGTAGCCATTGAGTATTGAATATTAGCTTGGATATATCAAGGACATGTTTTGATTTGGCTTTCATTAACTATGATACAGAGTCACAGAAATCATTGAAGTATATGTAGTCTTCCTTTCTTATATACGACAGTTGTATATGATTGATGTCATTACTTATGACAATTGTAGATTGATGTCATTACTTATGACAGTTGTAGATTATATATGTCATTACTTATGACAATTGTAGATGATTGCTGTCATTACTTATGGCAGTTGTATATGATTGATGTCATTACTTATGACAATTGTAGATTGATGTCATTACTTATGACAGTTGTAGATGATTTATGTCATTACTTATGACAATTGTAGATGATTGATGTCATTACTTATGACAATTGTAGATTGATGTCATTACTTATGACAGTTGTAGATGATTGATGTCATTACTTATGACAATTGTAGATGACTGATGTCATTACTTATGATAATTGAGGATGACTGATGTCTTTACTTATGACAATTGTAGATGATTGATGTCATTACTTATGATAATTGAGGATGATTGATGTCATTACTTATGACAGTTGCAGATGATTGATGTCTTTACTTATGACATTTGTAGGTGATTGATGTCATTACTTATGACAGTTGTAGGTGATTGATGTCATTACTTATGACAGTTGTATATGATTGATGTCATTACTTATGACAGTTGTATATGATTGATGTCATTACTTAGTTGAATATTTGTTTCTCTCAGGTGGTGTCACATGGGTTCATGAAACACCACGTCACACAATAAAGAATTAATGTGATTCATTAGTACTGAGTGTTTTGAAATTGCATTAGATTTCAGTTGCATAAGGTGCATGTAGGATGGCAGTGATCTGAGATTTTTTTCCTAGGAGTACTTATTGCTCCACCTTTTTTGTTCATATTCCAATCAGCTGTTCTTCTCAGAAACAACCAGAGTATCTGCCAAAATGCTTCCCTGTTCTTATTAAATCTGTCTCGTGATAACTAACAACCATTCTCAGAGTCTGATATATTTCGAGTATGTCAAAGCTGACCCTTTTTCCAGAAACATAGAGGGGATTAGTATATGCAGACTTTGCACACCCTTCATCTCCTTTTTTTACTGACCAGTTGATATATCAGAAAGGCATAAATATGAAATTTCTGTTGTAATGCCTCTGTTGTATTTTCTGTGTGGGCTGTTTGTGGGTGCTGACTCATGCCACACTGGGTATGCTACTGTTATTAAAGTCTCCCTCATGTCCATTAGTTTCATCAACCAGTAAATGGGTATCAGAGGTACTGTGTGTTTTGTGTTTGGCCAGGTATGCACTTAACCTGCTTAAGCTACATGGATAGCTAGGATTTGTTTTTTTAAATTAAAATTAACTATGTTTTCTCTAACCTCATATGCGAGATGCACTCACATCAAAGATGCTGGCTGGATTTCAGCACCATTGATCTGCCTATGTTACCACTTTCTTATAATTTCCTCTTGACCTCTAATCAGTGTCAATGTGCCGAACTTCAGATTTTCTCACATTATTTGCATAGGATTTGTTCTGGCACTCTGGCTGTCTCACATCTCTGATAATCATGCTCCTTGACTGATTACATGAATTCCCCATGTAAGTTTTACATTTACCCTTGTTGAAAAGGGTCCAGGAAGGATCACTTCACTTAACCAATTAACAATTATATAATAGACAAACAATAATTAATAAAGCATACATAAGTAAATTTTGCTTGATTAGTACAAGAATAGAAAATAAATAGCTACTAAAAAAATTTTGCAGGGAAGATGAGCCATGCTGTGCTCTCCGTACCCCCATGACTATAAATATACTTACTCCAGGATCACTGATCTGCGATGATATAAAAGAAACTTCCATGATCCACAATTCAGTGAATTAAAGGATGACATCACAGCTCCAGTCAACAAGTGTTCCTTTGTTCTGGCTGTGACAAAGCAACATAAACTCTACCTGTAGTACAAGCATTTAAGCTTGCTTCATGCTTGTTGTCCAAATAATCTGGATCAATGTTGAACTCAGAGCAAGTGACCATAACACTTAGTTGCATTCATAACAAAACCGTACCCTCTCCTCCATGCATCCAGGCTAATTATTATTTTATTGAAAGGCTTCTACTGGTTGACTGTGTCAAAGATTAGAGTGAAAGAAGTTACACTTATATTGATTTATATCAGTTTGCTTTTAAGATAAGTGCACACACACATGGTCACATGCACACACGTGTAAATGTACACACACTTACACAATGCCTATGACAGGCCAAACTGATGTCAGTCTAACTGAATCATGAGACATACATTTTCAGAAATACTCTGTTTTCAAGCACAGACTGAAACCTTGAAACTTATAATATACATTTTCAGGATGTAGGTATCTCCAGTGTTTGCTTCTGATGAGTATTTAACTATGGCAACATGACAGAAACAGCTATAAAATTACTTTGGCACACATTTGTAGCCCCTAATATGTATTAACACATTTCTGGCATCATATTCCATTTGCCATATAATGCCGAAGCATGACCTGCAGAGCAGTGGTACCATTATATTTAAGGTACTGGAGTGACAGTGTGGTAATGGTGGGAAGTAGATGTTTTAGAAACAGGACATTATGTTTCCTGGGATACATTATTCCTTCTTTAACCCTCAATACACAACAATAATAAACAGTAACAAAAACTGTTGAGTGAATTAAAAATTACTAGGCAAAAGTGGGAAGGAATGACCAGCACAGCTAAAATGACAAGTGTTATTTATTAAATACAAAAGTAAGCACTTTATTTATTTATTTATTTTGTTGACCAGGTAGTGTCTGGCTGGGCCAGTAGCCCATTTTTAGTGGAGACCCGGGGAGAAAAGCTTCAAGATTTACAGAATAAGAATTAAGTACATTAACATATTACAGGTAAAACAGGAGTCGGTAAATATCCATAGATTTACAACATGGTCATGTACAGAGACATACATTTTGAAGCTTTACACTTTAAGTTGTTATAAGGACATGGTACTTTTTCAGACTAAATTCAGACAAGCCAAGGACCAACTTAAATGCAATTTAAAAATGAAAACATCCAATCAGATTTCACAATGAAAACAGTTGACATAAAGTCCTATTAAATACTATGGTAACAAATCAATGGTTAATCCTTTTAAATAAGGTCCTTGTGATGTGTTTTCAATCAAACCATAATTCCTCTCTGCTTACAAAGTTAGAATCCACTTAAGTTCATTAGCCCCAGTTTTATTAAGGAAGTCCCTACCTCTAGTGTTTTTAACAGTTAACTGAATCACTTTAAAAAGAAAGCTATGGTCAGAATGCAGATTAATATGCTTATAAAAAGTATTTGTATTAACTTCCCTCCTAATGTCTCCAACATGCGCCAATGCCCAATCTGTCAAACTGTGAGTAGTCATCCCTACATCAAAATCTGGGACAGACTGTGCATGTTGCCAAATATACCAAGTTTGTACTTCTGCAATCTGCATAAAACTTAAAATTTACCTAATGGTAAGAGGATGAATAAAATAAGAGACTTCAGAAATAAAAGAGCAGGCTTTACAACCATGACAAGGGTGAGTACCAACGTTTGAAGATTTAACATGAGGTTCGGGTATAACATTACCTTTAAAACAGCCTCTGTTTCAAATTCTTTGCATTCTTAAAATACAATTGAGGCTAGTCTCCAACAAACTTACTTATACCTTCATCAGCGAGTAAAATTGGCCAGTTTCTCTTAATTCACGAAAAACCACCAAGAGAGCAGGAACTAGATGCACACAGGTTTATAATGGTACCTCGGCTTACACAGCCTTCAAAGGAATAACCCTTTCCAAAACACATGCATCATTTTATACAAAATTTCTTAAATTCACTTAATTAGTTAATTGGATAATCATACATTATAAGCAGAATTAAACAGAATTTAAGGGGCCATAGGAGAAAATTTCTAAGACACAAACAGTGAAAAATATTTTAAGATATATTTAAGTATTGTAAAAAAATGCAAAAAGCAATAAAATATACAATACAAAAATTAGTTTTTCTAATACTGCATAATGGTCAAATTATTTTCTAAATTTAAACCTTTGGGTTTCAAAGTACCAAAGTTAAGAATAAACATACTTTCCAATTTTAGCAGCTTACATAGAAAATTCCCAGCATTATAACTGTCAGGTCTAGCCAAAGCACAGAAAAAGAGAGAATCCAAATTTCCATTGTGTGATGCATTAAAATGTTCAGAAACTGGATTTTCAATTCTGCCATTTCTAACATCACCCATGTGTTCCATAATTCTCAACTTTAGCTAGCGTTTAGTTTGTCCTATGTAGTACTTAGGTGGAGTACATCCACAGCCCACTATATAAACCACCCCACAAGATCTGCAATTAAACATGTCCTGAGCTTGATATTTTATGCCATTAATACAACTTCCTGTCAAATTCATAACCTTAGAGCAAACTCTACATTTTCCACATTTGAACATGCCTTTAGTTGATGGAAAAACATTTGACATATTTAATCTCATGTTTGATTTGAATTTTAGCTTTTCTTTTAAATTTGCATATCTACCATATGAAAAACATACTCTATTTGGAAATAAATGACCAATTTCATCATTATGACATACAATAGGCCAAAGAAAATCAACTATTTCCTTAAGGGTAGAAGAAAAGGAAGAATACTTATTCACTAGAAAGATTCTGTTCTCTTTGTTATTCAAACCAGAATTATTCTCTCTAGAGTCATAAAATTTATCTGTCTTCCTAATAAATGAATCAAAGTTTAACAATCTGTCACTACTATTCTTTATGGAGAGCAAATAGAGAGATATCAACAAATATATGTTCAGTTTCCCATCAAACCATCACCATATTGGCGTAGCTATTGGCTGTGTAAGCCGAGGTACCAGAATAAACCTGTGTGCATCTAGTTCCTGCTCTCTTGGTGGTTTTTCGTGAATTTGGAACTTTTTGAGTTGTGCTGATTCTGTTGGGGAGAGCAGGTTTTGGTTTATGTTATTTAAAGTATCAATGGCAAATTCAGCTCGTGGTGATGAAGGCTTCCGTTTTGCTGATTTGTGCAAGGAAAGAGAGGATAAACTGGCAGCGTCCGATCCCTGGGCAGTTTCAGCATGCACTGATCGTGATAAGAGGTTTGATGAACTTAAAAAGCTAAGGTTCAAAGAAACCTCTTTATTTTACGATACTCGCCTGCTAGAGAAATATGTTAGTTTGTCGATTACACCCAGGGGGCTTCGGGTAGACAAACTACCTGCTTCTAAATTTAATGACGATGAGACTGAATTTCTTGAGGAATGGAAGGCTGCCTCATTACAGTGTTCTTTAAGTTGGCTTAAGATACTCATTAAGCGTAACCGAAAGAATCTGGGAATAGTCCAACTTAAAATTGCAGAGGTGGAGGAGAGTTTGGTAACTGAAATCTCTAGTGAAGTTTTCCGTGTTACAATGAAAGCCATTAATGTAGAGACTAGTAAGTTTGAAAATGAAATCATCTCTAGAAAGAAGTACAAGCTCAATAGGGACATTAATGACTTCAGTAAGAACACTGTTTATTTGTGGCAGCGTAAACGTAAAAATGGTATATCCGGAACCGGAAGAACTGAAGGAGTTCCTAGACTCAATAGAGATTCCTCCGTCTCATCTTCTGATACGGGTATTAGCAGGAAGAGTGTGTCGTTTGAAAGAGTGGATAATGCTGAAGACATCAGTGGCCAGTCGGAGACGGAAGAACAAGTGAATTGGAATTTTCGCCAGGGGAGTAAGCGAAAATCCAGAAGCAAGGGTCGGAATAGGTGACGTTGAACAGGAGCAAGTTTCAGCTATTTCTAGAGTGACTTTGAGGTTGGGACAGTTTGTTTTTTCAAATGTTTCAAATATTAATGCACAGAGGCACATTGTGAATTTAAGTGACTTTGTAGTCACTTCTGATATGGAGCAGGTATTATTAAAAGGTAGCAAGTTTGTGCCCACTAAGATACCTGCTCTCTCAGATTTGTTAATTGACATTAAGCGTTTCTGTAGAAAATTGTATTTGAAAACTTTTTTTGAAAGTAAGAAACGACAAACTGATAATACCTTAAGTTCTCTGAATGATTTAGAAATTAATATTGCTAATGAAACCTGCATTTCTTCGGATGTTTTGTCAAGTTCTTTCGATTCTCTGTTAAATCTTTCCATATATGATTATGAAACTTCTGTCTTAGATGAGGGGGCCGTGGAAAGTTCTGAATGTGATTTATGCAATGTTGAGACTGGGCGTTTTGTGACAGGTTATGGTAAACTTCAAGTTTCCAGCTTGCCAGGTCACAGTTCCTTCTTGCCACCTAAAAAATCCTGCTATTTTGAAAGCCTTTGAGAATGTGTTACTGGGTAAAGTAGAAGCTGAGTATGGAAATTTTATGAGAAAATATTTTTCTTACAATCTTACCAAAAATGAATGGAAAGCTTTAAAAGATATGCAAGCTGTCTGTGACACATATGCTTTTTGTCAAGCAGATAAGGGAGGGAATTGGGTAATTATGGACAGAGCACACTACTTGAAAATGGTGTTTGATTTATTATCAAATGAAGTGGTTTATATTGAGTTGCCTAATAATCCTGTCATAGAATATAATAGAGCCCTATTAGAGTTACTGGAAAGGGGCGAAAGATTGGGTTTCCTTACTAGTAAAGATGTTTCAAAACTTCACATTCTTAATCCTAAGGATCCCAGATTTTACGCCCTACCGAAGATACATAAAAATCTTGCAGATCCTCCTGGCCGCCCTATAGTTTCTTGTTGCGGTTGCTTTCTTGAACACATTGGTATATTATTGGATAGCATTCTTAAGAAAGAATTGGTTCATGTTTCTTCACATATTAGGAATACTAATGACCTTTGCATTAAGGTTAAGAACATGCAATGGGATAGTAAATTTTATTGGGCCACGGTGGATGTAAAGGCACTGTATACCAGCATTAAGACAAGATGGGGGTTGGAGGCCATATGTAGTATATTGGGGGAGGGCCTGCGCACCTCTTTTATTATTTCTTTGTTAGAGTTCGCTCTAACACATAATTATTTCTGTTGTGAAGATAAGATATTTCTGCAAAAAGAAGGCACCGCTATGGGTGCAAATTTTGCTCCTAGCTATGCGATATTGTTTATGTCCTTTTTCGAGACTACCTTTCTGTATGGGTTGGAATTCTTTCGGAACAATGTTGTACTCTATTATAGATATATTGATGATTTGATTTTTGTATGTACTGGCAGTACTGTTGAATTTGAAGGTTTTATTGCCAGTTTACATGGGAATAAATTTGGTCTTGAATTCACTTATATTCTGAATAAAAGTACTATTCAGTTTTTAGATATCATGTTATATGTGGATTCTAAAAATAGAGTACAATATAGACCATACAGGAAGGCTACGGCAACCAACAACTTCTTACATGCCACTAGTGAGCATCCAAGGCATTTGATTGAAGCACTACCTTATGGTGAGTTTAAAAGGATTTTGGAGCACACCTCTGAGACTAAGCTGTTAAACTTTGAATTTGAGAAAGTTACAAATAGGCTCCTGGAAAGAGGTTACTCTGAGCTCTCCATAAAGAATAGTAGTGACAGATTGTTAAACTTTGATTCATTTATTAGGAAGACAGATAAATTTTATGACTCTAGAGAGAATAATTCTGGTTTGAATAACAAAGAGAACAGAATCTTTCTAGTGAATAAGTATTCTTCCTTTTCTTCTACCCTTAAGGAAATAGTTGATTTTCTTTGGCCTATTATATGTCATAATGACGAAATTGGTCATTTATTTCCAAATAGAGTATGTTTTTCATATGGTAGATATGCAAATTTAAAAGAAAAGTTAAAATTCAAATCAAACATGAGATTAAATATGTCAAATGTTTTCCCATCAACTAAAGGCATGTTCAAATGTGGAAATTGTAGAGTTTGCTCTAAGGTTATGAATTTGACAGGAAGTTGTATTAATGGCATAAAATATCAAGCTCAGGACATGTTTAATTGCAGATCTTGTGGGGTGGTTTATATAGTGGGCTGTGGATGTACTCCACCTAAGTACTACATAGGACAAACTAAACGCCAGCTAAAGTTGAGAATTATGGAACACATGGGTGATGTTAGAAATGGCAGAATTGAAAATCCAGTTTCTGAACATTTTAATGCATCAGACAATGGAAATTTGGATTCTCTCTTTTTCTGTGCTTTGGCTAGACCTGACAGTTATAATGCTGGGAATTTTCTATGTAAGCTGCTAAAATTGGAAAGTATGTTTATTCTTAACTTTGGTACTTTGAAACCCAAAGGTTTAAATTTAGAAAATAATTTGACCATTATGCAGTATTAGAAAAACTAATTTTTGTATTGTATATTTTATTGCTTTTTGCATTTTTTTACAATACTTAAATATATCTTAAAATATTTTTCACTGTTTGTGTCTTAGAAATTTTCTCCTATGGCCCCTTAAATTCTGTTTAATTCTGCTTATAATGTATGATTATCCAATTAACTAATTAAGTGAATTTAAGAAATTTTGTATAAAATGATGCATGTGTTTTGGAAAGGGTTATTCCTTTGAAGGCTGTGTAAGCCGAGGTACCAGAATAAACCTGTGTGCATCTAGTTCCTGCTCTCTTGGTGGTTTTTCGTGAATTTGGAACTTTTTGAGTTGTGAAGTTTCTCTTAATGTTGCAAACATCATTCATTTCACTGGAATAGGTGAGACCAATTCTCAGACAGCCAGAATTTTGCCTCTTGCTGTCCTACTATGTGGAATATCAGAAAAGTAAGGTCTCCCTTGTGTTTGATGCAAGCATTTAACCCTGCTCTAAGGTATCAATAACTTCTCATATACCATAGCCCTTCATAAAACCTCATCACTAAGTAAAGCATAATGCTCATTCAACCTGTCATCACTAGTATGTAGTCTCAAAGCCCTTAAAAATTGCCTTTCAATACATTACGAAAGGTGTGATTCGGGTACATGCTAGTTCTGTGCAGTTTACTGTCCCTCCAACATGACTTCCTAAACATTTCTGTTTGCAGACTCCCATCATTATCTAATGAAATGCACACATCTAAAAAAATCAACAAAATTATTAGAAGTACAAGCAGTGAAAACCAAAAAATCTGTTGTTGTATAAAACCAATGCAGAAAAAAAAACCAAATTTATCACTAGAACCTCACCACAAAATAAAAACATCATCCACAAATGTAATATAACAGGCAATATCTTCAGAAAACAAATTATCAACAAATATATGTTCAGTTTCCCATCAAACCATCACCATATTGGCGTAGCTATTGGCACATGCTGTGCCCATAGCTATGCCTAGTGTCTGCAAATAAAATTCACTATTAATAGTAAACATACTGTTTTCTAACACTATTTCTAACAAAGTACAAATTAACAAAACTTGGGAATTAGTATAATCAATAAGCACAAAAGTCCGTGGTCAGGAAGTATTCCAAAAACAATAAAAACGCTGTCTGGTAACTATAAAGGCTGTCCTCCTCTGGTGCTTCGGACCCACAAAAAACACACAGCAAATGGTGTAACACTTTTCTGTATTGGAGGAGGTCAAGCAGAGAGAGAGGGGTGGTGACTGGGAAACATATTTGGAATACCAGGAGATGATATGGCAAATTAGAGTAGATTCATGTACCCATTTAGGAATGAACGACCACATCTCTATCAAAGCAGCCTTGAAATTATTGTCATTGAATCCCAAGAAGAAACAACAATAATATTTCAGCATTATAAAGATTTCTTATATATATTTTTATACAATTTTTATACATTTTTATACAATATTTTAAAAATATATATTAATATTTATATATACATATAAAATATATATTAATATTTATATATACATATAAACACATATTTATTCATATATATGTTTACATATTAATCTATAAGAGGAGTTTATATGTATAATGTCAGTTTATATATATTTATTATTAGATACACATTTACGATTTAGAATATCCAGTTATATTTATAAATGTCATAGTTTTTTACAATTACAATATATATTTATATTTGTATTGTGCTAATATTTTTATTCACTTTAATATTTAGTAGCTTTTAAAGTCACAGTGTTCTACATATTCAGGTGTCGAGAGATTTCCTGCATTGTTTTTGCACATTCACAACTGTTTTTCCCTTACTTTCATGAGAGCTTTTATTCATTCATTTAGTACTAGGAGTACTTTGCACAATGTTTTTATTTTATTTCATGTTATTGAATTTAATGGCAATATCACCTTCCTGAACATAGATACTTGTATTATTTATATTATTTACAGTATGAGATTGATTATGAAAACTGTCACTTGGTTTAGTGTTTTTTGATTGAGCGCCAATGAGTAACCAATGAAATGCTAAGAAAGGTTATTTAAATGAGTTGGTAATTCAAAAATGAGGATTCTGAAGAAGTCTCATGTGATGAGATGAAAGCGTGCTAAATCCATTTGTTTTCACACATTCTTTATTTTATTTTTTGTTATCTCTATCGTACTTGTGGATTATCTTTTGGAATAAAAGTGTTGCACCATTTGCTGAGTGTTTTTTGTGGGTCCGAAGCACAGGAGGAGGACAGCCTTTATAGTTACCAGACAGCATTTTTCATTGTTTTTGGAATTAGTATAATCACCGTTGCAGTGCAGAAAATTCTAGCTGCTGCTAGGTCATAACTATTAGGTATGACTGTAAAAAGAGTGGTAACATCCATTCTACTAATAAGAGGTCTGAATAGACATTCAGTCCACTAACAGTTTTGTAAAGTTCTCTTAAGAAAGTGCTCAGTAACACTTAAAACTGCTGGTGCACATTTAAAAATAGGTTTGAGCTTGTCCTCCATATAAATAGGAATTGTTTCTGTTAACATCCCTCTCCAGCGGCAATCAGTCTCATTGGTGGTCTGTGTATATCTTTATGTATTTTTGGGAGACCATTAATCATTGGTATAATTGGATTATCAATAGATATAAATTAAACAGGTTAAATGATACTTGGGCAATCATCAATAAATCATAAAAGTTCACTCTGAAGTCTACCAATAATGGATGAAATATCCTTAAAATCTACGCAAGAATACATATTGGTGTTAGATAAATGTGTCAACATACTATTAATATAAAATGTAGTATACATTGTAACTCAAAGAGGGCTGTGTATTGTTCTTTACAACTTGACTAAAGAACAATATACAGCCCTCTTTCAGTTACAATCGCAACCTTTAATACATATACGGCCAGCAGACAAAGGTGGTTCGCTGGTTGTAATGGATACTACATTTTATTTTTACTTGATCAACTGTGTGTGTGTGTGTGTGTGTGTGTGTGTGTGTGTGTGTGTATATACACACACACTTTTTAAGCATTAAGCATACTTTAAATTACTGTGAAATATTCCTCCAGCCTCAACCTGTGTAGTAAAACAAAATATAAAACTACACTTGCAATCGAACAGTCTAGACATCAAATCATGTCTCATTTAAGTACAATAAAATTTAGACAAAATATTCTATACTGTCTGGAACTACTTTAAGTAGTTTGATGTTTTTTCTAACTTTCAGGCTGTATAGCAAGTTGAGTTTTTATTAATGGATGCCGGCTCAAAATTAAGCCAGTAAATTATTTCTTATTTGCTAATAGATTCTATTTATTTATGCAAAATTCAGCTTGGTACATATTAATTGTTTCAGTTTTGGCTTAATTGTAACCTACAACAATATGATTTAGAAAGGTTGCCAAAAAAGTGCTGAAGCATCTTTTTCTCGCCCACAGACAAATGCATTGCTTTTAATATAAAGTATTACATTCCAGAATAATTGTTCTGACAGTATCATGAACCAGTCTTTAAAATGTATATTTCAGCTTTGACTGACATTTACATTTAAAGCTTTTCAATTGTAAAAAGAAAGATGTTAGTTAAATGGGAGGTATTTCTGTATGGAAAGTAAGAGCAAACCACTGTATGGTACCTTGTTTTTTCCAATTAATAGTTACTACAACTATAATTGCATCTTCCCATAATGTCTCCCTTGGTAATAAACTTTACACTTGCACTTTTATCTTTCAAATGAAGATTTCGGAAGAAATGTCAGTTTTAACAATTTTTCCATTTATACCATGAAATCAGAACTCCTTTGTTTTCTTTCTTGCTCATGCTGTGGTCAGTTCTGTCCACTTGCTGTTGGCTTTAAGCTTGACTTTACAAGCAGATTCTACAGAAAGTGTGAGACTTGGTTAGATGTGTGTTGATCTTAATCAGCAGAAATCCCAGATTAGTATCTGCGAAAGGCAAAAGCCCTCATTACTGCTCTCCCCTACATCATCTTTGCAAATAAATTAAATTATTCCACTGGAGATGAGAAAATAGTTATTTCTGTTTTACTCCAGAGTTATAAGTATGCAGATTAAAACATTGTGGCGAGTGTTGCCAGATTCATATAGCATGATCATTTTATACCAACTTCAGTGCCATGTAACATGTTGTACAAAAATACTTCTGCTTTCGTTTTTAGTAAATGTTTTCCATATTAATTACACAGTTAACTGACCTTTAAATCATATGTAATCTTATGAACCTGTAATGTTTAAAAGGTAATCATGCATATAACAGTACCGATTGTCCAGACACTGAACTTAGTATGTTGCTATTAATACACTCCAGTCTGTCTGCGTTAGGCTAACTCCTGCTACTGTGGGTTAGCAAGGTAGCACCAGTGCAAATGCTGAGATTAGTATGTGCTCCACTCTGCAATGATCATTCCAAACAACTCTTCATACAAGGAAGCACAATGCAGCAAATATATTGCAAAACAGACTGTAAACACATAGCAACCACTTTTCCCTGCTAATGTGCATTTGTGAGCTAACATTTTCATTTACAAGTAAGTGTTGGAGCTGGTTAAAATCCAATGCACTCTGCTTACTGTGCCAAATGAGTAAATAACCACAGACATCTATGATATATAAGCAGAGATCATATCTTGCCCAAAAAAATATTTTATCAACTTTTTTGGAAATTTTAACTTCACAAAGGGTCATGAAAAAAATAGAAATTGTACTTGAAATCTGAAACAAGTATAATCAATGCATAACAATGTGTCTTCTTTCCATTAATAACTCTAAAACAAAATGGTAAATCTGATTTTATTTGAGTTTAAGGGACATGGAGATGTGATTTTTACACAAAAAATTGGCTGTTTTTAAATTATGGTGCTAAACAAAAGAACTGCCTTGGTTAAATAAAGACATTGTAATGCTGAGGTCTTCTCTTTATTCTTCTGACGGAACAAATAATTTAATCTCCTCAGACCAACTAGCAAAATGTCGTCATATCAATGCACATATGAGAGATAAATCAACTTAATCTTAAATTATGAAAGTTCTTTAAGGCAGAAATTCAGGCATCATGTATACCACAGTGTTTGTTTGTGTCTTTTGGCTTTTAGGGGTCACCACAGCACAGTGTAATTTCTCAAATTCAGAGCAACAAACAACCATCATATACTACATTAGTAGATCTCATAGCAGAAACACCAAATAAAGGCCTCTTCTTTTGAGGATTATCATAATAAGATTCCTCCTAAAGTAAATTAGTTGGATACCTTTTACAATTACCTCTAAGATTCCCTTCTATCACTACAAGGGTGATCAAAAATGTATATTATGATCATTAAAGGGTATATAATCATTAAAGGTCTAGGGGAAGAGTACAACTCAGATGAAGAAATGGGATAAACACGAAAGAGCTCACCTTTGCTCATAATACATTTGTATTAGTGCATCCGTTCGACCTTTGTGGGCATTCTTTGTATTGACAATTTCTGTTTTTTTTTTTTATATCGTCCAAGATACACTGCCCCTAGCTGGTCTACATAATATTCATATGACAAATTATTGCATCTTATAATAATCTTATTACCAAAACACTATAACTGCTTCAAGCTGGAGAGTCAGTCTGTAACTATTCAAATACCAAGATGTTGAAGAACAAACTAGTTTTTAATCAGGCTGCATTTTTCAGAAGTCCAAGGCAACACCATTTAATATGGTGTGAAATGGGTTCCACTTAAACCTGCAGTTAGATGCATTCTAACAAGTATCCTACACAACGAATTGGAAGTAGCAGAAAAATCATAGGTGGAACAATCATGCTCCCATCTCAAAGTGAGCGTCAAAACAGACTTGATACAGACAAGCTGACCTGCTTAAAACATGCAAAATTAACTTACATTTTACATGTACTATTTTGAATCCAAAATATTGCCTGATATGTGAAATATGCAACAATTAAAATATTTTGGCTAGCTTGTTTAAATTCGACCACAGTTAATAGCATTTCAGTTATAACATTTCAAGTGAAAGTAATGGCTTCCCCTCTTATATAACTGCAAGATACTAATTCTGCTTTCCATTTTATATATTTGAAAACCCATACTTCAAAAAAGGCACAGATTGGTGAGGAACAGATGAAAAATTTTATGAATGACTTTACTCCAGGTAAGTTAGTTTACATAATTACCAAACTGAATGCAGACATATCAGTTGAAGACATTTTTTAAGTAATTTTTTAAATTAAATCATTTATTTATTTATTTATTTTATTTTACATTTGTTGACCGGGCTAGTCTGGCTGGATACATGTCCATTTTCAGCAGAGGCCCGAGGAGAAAAGCTCCACTAAATACTAAGTACATTACAAAATATTACAAATGTTTATAAGTAACAAATTAGAAAATCATAACATCACACAGAATGCAAGATAGATTCAGGAGAAGCACATTTCGATGAGCAGTTAATACCATATTAGCAATTTTACATAGAATGTACCTAGGTCGATTAGTACTGTAAAAGGAGAAGAAATAAGACAGATACTAATAGGAAGAGTGAAGGAGAGATGTAGTATGAGAAAGAAAAAGGTTAGCCTGGTGTACTGCAGGAACAAAGCCAATGATTTAGGTAGTACAGTTTAATTTTCTGTTTGAATTGAGGCAGGGATGTAGTCAAAGTTATGTAATCAGGTATCTCTTACACTTTTAAAAGTATATGATTATATGTAATAAATGTCAATATACGTAAATACTTAAATCATCCAAAAATATTTTTATTTTCAAACTTAGATCTATTCACTTTTGTTAAATGTTTCCAGTTTTAACTAAAATATTTAATTTAACAGCAGATTAAGTCATATCGGGGTTTTAATCCAGCCTTGTTAAACCAAGGCAGACCCATGATAATAATATGATGTCTGAAAAGCTTTGTTCTATAATATAAACTTTGGTAAACCTACATACGATCTTTGCTTTGAAAGCAAAAAAAAGATTTTGACTGAGTACATGTCCCTTCCTTGTTCTTTTTTCAGTTCATAGACAAAAATGCTTGTTTTTTGAGAAAGCTTTGAACAAGCTATTAAAAAGATTTCTGTACACACAACTGATAAGGATCCCCTCATCACAAAATCTCTATACACAAACCTGATAAGAAAGCCCTCATCAACGGATCTCTGCACAAAAACCTGATAAGGATGGCCTCATCACCAGATCTCTATACAGAAACCTGATAATTATGCCCTCGATGCCGGATCTCTATACAAAAACCTGATAAGGATGCCCTCATTTCTGTATATCTCTGTACAGAAACCTGATAAGGATGCCCTCATTGCTGGATCTCTATACAGAAACCTGTTAAGGATGCCCTCATTGCTGTATATCTCTATACAGAAACCTGACAAGGATGCCCTCATTGCTGTATATCTCTATACAGAAACCTGATAAGGGTGCCCTCATCACCGGATCTCTGTACAGAAACCTGATAAGGATGCCCTCATCTCCATATGTCTCTATACAGACACCTGATAAGGATGCCCTCATCGATGGATCTCTATACAGAAACCTGATAAGGATGCCCTCATTACTGGATCTCTATACAGAAACCTGATAAGGATGTCCTCATTGATATATGCCTCTATACAGAAACCTGATAAGGATACCCTCATCACTGTATGCCTCTATACAAAACTGATAAGGATGCCCTCATCACTGTATATCTATACAGAAACCTGATAAGGATGCCCTCATCACCAGATGTCTATACAGAAAGCTGATAAGGATGCCCTCATCACAGAATCTCTTTACAGATTCCTGATAATGATGCCCTCATCGCTGTATATCTATACAGAAACCTGATAAGGATGCCGTCATTGCTGTATATCTCTATATAGAAACCTGATAAGGATGCCCTCATCACCGTATGTCTCTATACAGAAACCTGATAAGGATGCCGTCATCGTGTATGTCTCCATACAGAAACCTGATAAGGATGCCCTCATCACCAGATCTCTATACAGAAAGCTGATAAGTATGCCCTCATCACAGTATCTCTGTACAGACTCCTGATAAGGATGCCCTCATCGCCGTATGTCTATACAGAAACCTGGTAAGGATGCCTTCATCGCTGTATATCTATACAGAAACCCGATAAGGATGCCCTCATTGCTGTATGTCTCTATACAGAAACCTGATAAGGATGCCCTCATCGATGGACATCTGTACAGAAACCTGATGAGGATGCCCTCATTGCCGTATATGTATACAGAAACCTGATAAGGATGCCCTCATCACCATATATCTATACAGAAACCTGATAAGGATGCCCTCATCGCCAGATCACTGTACAGAAACCTGATAAGGATGCCCTCATTGCCGTATGTCTATACACAGAAACCTGATAAGGTTATCCTCATCGCCGTATGTCTCAATACAGAAACCTGATAAGGATGCCCTCATCGCCGTTTGTCTATACAGAAACCTTATAAGGATGCCCTCATCACCTTATATCTATACAGAAACCTGATAAGGATGTCCTCATCACCATATGTCTCTATACAGAAACCTGATAAGGATACCCTCATTGCTGGATCTCTGTACAGAAACCTGATAAGGATGCCCTCATCACTGTATGTCTCTATACAGAAACCTGATAAGGATGCCCTCATCACCGTATGTCTCTATACAGAAACCCGATAAGGATGGCCTCAACAGATCTCTTTACAGAAACTTGGTATGGATGCCCTCATCGATGGATCTCTATACAGATATCTGATAAAGATGCCCTCATCACCAGTTCTCTATACAGAAACCTGATAAGGATGCCCTCACCACAGTATCTCTGTAACACCTGATAAGGGTGCCCTTATCGCTGGATCTTTTCATTGTATCATCATGACTAGTTTTTTTAAAATTTCTCCAGCACCCTAAACTTAAGAGAAACCCATATATAAAAAGTATATTAGTATCACACTTGTGCATATGGTATTCTTGGGTCTATATTAGAACACCGAACATTTGAAATATCGGGTGTTCTAATATCGACCCGTTTTCAGCGAACGCTGAAAATATCGAAGTAACAGGAAACCGAATTCTTTCCTAGGGAAATAATTTGGTTGTCTGTTTCTGTTGCTTCAATATTTTCAGAGCTCTGCTGGAAAGTTACGGGTCGTGTTCAGGTAAGTGTACAATTGTGTGGACGTGTGGGTTAGGGCGGGTTAGGTGAGTTAGGGCGTGGATGAGGTGACTGTGCGATAGTGATGGACTTTAGGGTTAGAGTTTGGGTTAAGGTAAGTTAATAGTTAGTGGTGTTGGTATAGTTTAGTGTAGGGTTAGTTGTTAGAGTTTAGGTGCATGTGTGTGGATTGCTGTTTGTTTGGTGTGCTTGTGTTGTGTGTATGTGTTTTGGAACAGCAAATTTTTTCCCTAGGAAAAAATTCGCTGTTCCGAATGTTCGATGTTTTTTTTTTGATTGCTAGGGTTCAATATTAGAACACTCGACATTTTGAATGTTCGGTGTTCTAATATAGACCCGGTATTCTTTCATACATTCATAATCCATTAGTCAGTTTCCAGGTTTTTGGAAATTGGTGGTAATTGTAACAGAGCATCCATCTATAAACTAAACCCTGGGAAATCAGAAATGGTTGCCTTCCAAGACATAAAAACATAATGTGTTCCCCATGTTGTCATGTATAAATTAATGAACATTAATAAACATGTAGGAGCAAAGTACAGTCCTGGTAATTGTACTTTTATTCATGCATACTAACTCATCCTTAGATAAAATTAAAACATACATAGATTTGGAGTAAACTTAAAGCTAGGATATCTGTAATTAAAATGAATATATTTCATACAGACTTTCATTTCTATAATAATTCATTGCTGTACACTTCGCCTGGATCCTTTTTTTGGTTCTGAAACAGTAAAAGTCCATGGATGTTTTGAATAATTTAGCAGTAGGAGATCTGAAGTTCAAGAGAAGTTTTTTTTAAGACATTTATCATTTTTTTTTCTATAGTGTTTCAGAAGTAGTTAAACTAAGCTAATTCAATTTATTTGATTGACAGAACAAACTGGGGTTTTCTAAATTTCGCCCAGGTATTAAAGTACTAATACCTGATAATTATAAGTTCAGTAAATAAACTTCTAAAACATTTCACATTTGCATGCTCAGTGTCCATTGCTTACACCATGTCATAGAAAATAATATTATGATTTCAAATGTTGAAATGAGAAACCACTAGTCTTTAAAAAACTGCAGCTCTTCACTAGATCTGATTTGAATAACTTTCTCCAAATGTGCTCCAGACTGCGTGATAATAATACATTTAAACTGGTTGCATCTTGTTAAACTTCTCTGTTGTTAATTCAGTTCATTACTTTGGGGCACATATATCACAATATTGGCAATGTTAATTAAAATGAATAAATATCTATCCAGACTGGTCAACAATATAGGTTCATAGGTTCATGACTGTATACTACACTAATGGACACTATGGCCTTTATAAGCCTAGCCATGCAACCTAAATGTGACCCAGAAATTTTATTTATATAGGTGGTGACTTACTGCCTGCCTCTGTTCATCGGAGACATAGCAGCCAGACCAGGGGTGGATTTCTAATTTTCCATCCATTGGTCCAAGTTGCACTTAAAAAGAAAGAGGGAGCAGAAGAAACTCTGCTTTCCATGGATGCGGGGCCTATTCAAGAGAATGGGAGTTCTCTGAGAAACATATCTGACCCTCCAACATGTCCTATTTATGTCACAAGCAAAATTTAGGTCTTTTAATCTAGTATTTCTGATGCTGTTTGTTTTGTGGATATGCAAAAGGTTCATCAAAACAGGGCCCAGTGTGTTTCATCTTGTGGGGGATTCAATGACTGCTTCCAGTTTGCAATCATCTGCGAACTTGGTCAGCCAAAGGCCTTTAACACTGGCTTTGATGTCCAAGAAGTAGATGAAAAAGAGGAGTGCACCTAGCACAGTACCCTGGGAGACTCCACTAGTGACCAGCCTCTTTGTGGAGGTGGCCTCACTGATTCTAACTTCCTAGGTCCTGTCAGTGAGACAGCTAGCTACCCAGTGTTTTATAAAGGGGTTTATAACTAGTTTTATAAGTTTGTTGACAATGCCTGAGTGGGGAGTTGTATTAAATGCTTTAGCCAAATCTAGGTAGATAGCATGCCCAACTTTCCCCTTATCCATTGCCTGAGTGACCTTTTTAAAGATGTTCACCAGATTCAGTATGCATGACCTTCCTTTTAACAAAGCCAAACTAGAATGGGTCCAATGTCTGGAGGTTTCCTATGTCCTTGTTGATAATTCCATGATAATTCTTTCCATGGATTTGCAAATAAGACTAGTCAGACTAATGGATCTGTAGTTTCCAGGATCTGTTGTAGGTCCTCCATTATGAATGGGGTTAACCGTTGCAGTCCTTCATTCTCATGGCACAAAGCCTGGTTCAAGACAATAGTTAAATAATGACTCCAGGGTCCAGATAAGTCATATTTTAGACTAATCAGGAGGCATCCTAGGATGTTTTCAGGGCCCAATGAGACCATGTCCTTGCCCTTAGTGAATGCAGCCAGCACATGCTTTCTTGTTGTAGCTAGAGAAGTTATGCGTGAGGGTACTTTTCAGGGGATGGTTGGGGGTAAAGCTGAAAATGAATCTGTCCACTGACTGGTTTGTTATAATGCCAGGCTCGGTGAATAAGGCATCATTAATCACCAGTTCAGCACATTGCTGTGCACTGCCCTTGACATTTCTGACATAGCTGTAGAAGGCCTTATAGATTCATAGGTAGGTACTAGGCCTAGCCAGAGTGTGTCAGCTTTCACCGCCCCATTGATTAATTAACTGAGCCTCTGTCAAGAAGAGCCAATGAAGTAATCCCGGGGTGTATTTTCTGTTACCCATCCACTCGTCAAGGTTTCTCTTGAAGAGTGTTAGTGAGGGGCTCTGCCTAATGTAGTTGGGAATTTTGTTCCAAAGCATGGGGAGTCTCTGTGACAGGAATCTATCCCTCCAGCATGTTCCATTTATTGTTGTGGTGAGGTTTAGCTCACTGGAGCAAGTGGCTCACAGTGACTTAGATTTCTTTAGGTGGAGCATGCCCATCAATTCTGAGTTGGACATGGCTTTGTAAGTCAGGCAGAGATCACTTCTGAGTAAGCGATATGCCACTGAGCACAGCCGGAGTTTTTCCAGATGGGCTGCATAGGACATATGTTTGAGGCCAGTAATCCTCTTGGTGAGGTACTTTTATGGTCTTTCCAGCTGTTGGAAATGTCTTGTGAGGTACATCCCAAATGGGGCATTGTATTCTATGATGGGTCTGATGAGTGACGAGTAGAGGGGCACTATAACCTCTTTATTTCTAGATGCGAACCCTTTAGTAATTAGATGGGCTACATAGAAGGATTTCCTAACTGCCTTGGCAATATGATTGTCAAAGGAGAGATTACTATCTACCTGGGTCCCCAGATCTCTCATTACCTCTTCTGTATTAAGGGGGCTGCCACCTATGTGGTAATTCATGGGTGTTTTGTTTTTCCCAAATGGGATGACTATGCATTTTTGGCATTTAGTTTGAGACCATGACTTTGACACCAGGTGACCATCTCAGTAAGGCCTTTTGGAGAATGTCCGTGTCAGCCGGAGAGTCAGTTATGGCTCCCAGTTTGCAGTCATCGGCGAACTTGGTTAGCCAGAGTCCTCCTGTGTTTGCCTGTACTTCTGAGAAGTATATGACGAACAGTAGGGGTCCCAGGAACGAGCCTTGTGGGACACCACTTGTGACTGTTTTAGAGTCAGACCTGGAGCCAGCTATTCTTACCATGTGAGTTCTGTCTGTAAGCCAGTTGGCAACCCATCTCATGACGTAGGGGTTTATGTTCAGGCTGGTGAGTTTTTCTATAATTCCTGAGTGGGGAATGGTGTCAAAAGCCTTGGCGAGGTCCAGGTAGGCTGTGTGAACCACCTTTCCCTCATCTATGGACTTGGTGACTGTCTCGAATAAGTCAACCAGGTTTAGTAGGCATGATCTGCCCTTAACAAAGCCGAACTGGGTCGGGTCAAGTGTTTGAAGGTTCCCAATGTCTTTGTTAATGAGTTCCATGATGATGCGCTCCATAGCTTTGTAGACCAGGCTTGTCAGGCTTATGGCGTGATAGTTACCAGGGTCAGTTGTGGCCCCTCCTTTGTGGAGCAGAATAACCATTGCTGTGCACCATTCTATGGGGACGTAGCCTGTGGAGAGGCTGAGGCTGAACAGTGTGTTTAGATGGGGGGTTAGTTTGTTCTGTAGTTCATGCAAGACGCAGCCTGGGACACCATCTGGCCACATTGATGTTGTGCTTTTGGCTTTTGAAAGGGCTGTTTTCACCTGTGCATCTGTGATTTCCAGGACACTACACTTTTCCGGTATTGTTGTGGGTCCTTTTGGGGGTGAGAGGGGGGTGAAGTTTGCACTGAATCTATCTGCCAGGATGTTGGCAGTATCAGTAGGTTCAGTATATTTTGTGCTATTTTGTACTAGCTCAGAGCATATCTGCGAGTTGCCACTTAGATTCTTGACATAGCTAAAGAAGGCTTTATGGTTATCTTTCGAATCCTTGGCTATTTTTCTTTTGAAGTTAGCCTTGGATGATTTTATGAGGGGCCTTAGTTTCTTACTGATACTGATCAGGGATATCTTTCCTTCTTGGGATTTGCTTTTTTTCTGAACTAGTTTCCTCCTCCTGTTGTATACCCTGTTTATGGCAGGGGTCCACCAGACTGGTTTGCTTCTCTTAGGGGAGTGAGTCTTGGTTTTGCTAGGGATGGCACAATCCATGCATCCTTGTAGGTGCTCATAGAGTGCATTTGTAAAGGTTCCTGCATCTTGGACACTGTTATCTTTTAGCAAGGGGCTGTGAAACTTACCACCTCTGTCTTAAGTAAGGTGAAGTTTGCTATTGAAACGTTTTTCACTGTGGTTTCCTTGGTTGGGGGTGGTGGTGTGGTGTGGACATCCAGAGTGATTAGTTTATGGTCTGATCTAACCAGTGATTGTTTGACCTCCAGTGCGGAACACCTGTCGCCCATGTTGGTGATGACCAGGTCCAATATGTTTTCACCTCTGGTAGGGGAGTTTACCAGCTGATCCGAGGCATTTGAGTTGATAAATTCCAGGAAGCGCTGGACCTGGGAGTTTGTAATTGAGTAGTTTTCCCAGTTAACGGTAGGGTAATTGAAATCGCCCAATATCAGGGTGTTCAGTAGGACCTTCATGTTTTCCAGTGTCTCCAGAAAGGCGGAGTGGTGGTCCTGGGTTATCTCTCATCTGGGAGGCTATCTTAGCTTCCAAGTTGGGTTTTCTTGATCTAATTAGCCCTCTTAGTTGCCTATTTACTTTGATGGGAGAGTTTCTGTTTTATGGCAATTACCCTTCCTAACTTTTCCCATTTATTTTCCATTTGTTGTATATCCTGATTAATTTGGGATGCCAAAAGGGTGGTTTGTTTCTAAGGATAGTCCTGGGCTGACTTCTGGTAGGTAGAGCACTCTCTATGCAGCCATTGACATGGTTTTAAAGCATTCCTGAGACAAATTCAGCATAGGGTGCTATGTTCTCTGGGTTTGTAGAGGAATTTAATTTTGAAAATCCTTCACTTAATAAAAGATAATTTGCCTTGGAATAGTTCCTAACTGTTATTGGTTTTAAGGGGATAAGAAATTTTGATTCCGAAGGAGACAGCTTTATGGTCAAACCTTACCAGGGAGGATGAAACATGGGGGGGGGGGTGCAGCATTCTCCCATATTTGTAAGCACGAGGTCCAGTATTTTGGGGCCTGTAGTGGGTGTTTTAATTATTTGGTCAAGGCTGTCTGCATTTATTAATTTCAGGAATCTCTGTGCCTGTAGATTTGAGGCTGTGTAGGATTCCCAGTCTATAGAGGGATAATTAAATTCTCCCATGAGTAGGGAGTTAGGTTGAATGGTACACCAGTTTCAAAATGTGTCTTTTTTCAAATTCATAAGCTACGAATTCATGTTCATATGCAGTATTTATATAACTACATGCAGGCTAATTGCTATGACAAAACCAACATCACCGGCATATTATGTGGATATTAAAATCTGTAGCAGATAGACCATATTTTTGTGGGGTATGTAAATCTGAAGATCCTGTGTAGTTTTGTTGATACATAAAACCTTAAAATGATTGACTATCAGTGGCAAGAATAATTGTAAATAGTGTAGTTGTGTAATTTTTGTATCTATTGATTATTACTCTAGTGAGGATCATTACCTGATTTATATAACATCTGCTTGGATCAATCTATTATTATTAAACACCGGATACACACAGAAGAAATCTGTTTCTCACAACATGGAACTGCATTATCAGACATGGTTTTCCGTTATGGAAATACTTGCAGACATTTCTATGAATTTGATCCAACTTCTCTGACCTATGACTCCATTTAAACTGTAAGTGAATCTCTAGTACCATCCTCATTTTATTATAAATGTTTATAGAAACTGATCATAGCCTCATCCACAGGCTTATCCCTTATGTATTACGTGATGCTCTGTGTTTATTTGCATGGTGATATGTTTAATAATCATGATGAAAGGTTTTCATTCTGTATTTGAGAACGTGTGTGTCTTAGTTCAACCTTCTCTTTCTGCTACTTACAGTAATTTATTATTTGACAAACTATAAAAAAAATAGTTAACTGACTTTGCGTTAAAAAACATTACCTGCTACCACTTCTCTTTTACTTTCATTAATTAGTTGCTGACTCTTCTATTTATCATATTTCTTTTTATTATGTTTTCTTAATTTTAAACCTATGCTGTATTATAAGATGATTGCAACTGACATTATGATTCAAGGACAAGCTAAAATATTCACACAAAGTAACACAGGCTGAAATCCACTGATCCAAACACAAAAATTTACATAAAACATGAAACATGTTTTAAGTAAATTTTCATGTTTGGATCAGTGGATTTCAGCCTGTGTTACTTTGTGTGAAGGTTGGTTTTCGTTTGTGTTTGGCATTGCAAGCTAAAATATACTCAAATGTCAACATGTAGCTTTTTATTATTATGATAGGAAGTGTTCTGTAAACCAAACAGCCCAAGCAATTCAATGAAATCAAAAGGTTAAAGGTCAAAACACTACAAATTAGTTCAAGAATGAAAATCAAACAGATGGCAGAAGCTGCTTTAATGAGAAATCTGAGTTACTGCTCTCCTAAAATTACTTCTGCTTCCCTTAAAGACTGAAATTGTTGATTGGTTAACTGGCCTAAGACAAGCAATGAAGGACAGACCTGAGAGATTATGGAATTAACCAGACTGACAGCAGCCAAAAGTAGTAGCCACATCCATACTGTTGATTTAGAAGTATTTAATTAGTTAAATTATGTGTTATCTCTTCCCATTCAACCAAAAGTAGTAGCCATGTCCATACTGTTGATTTAGTAGTATTTAATTAGTTAAATTATGTGTTAACTCTTCCCATTCTACCAAAAGTAGTAGCCATGTCCATACTGTTGAGTTAGAAGTAGTATTTAATTAGTTAAATTTGTGTTAACTCTTCCCATTCTACCAAAAGTAGTAGCCATGTCCATACTGTTGATTTAGAAGTATTTAATTAGTTAAATTTGTGTTAACTCTTCCCATTCTACCAAAAGTAGTAGCCACATCCATACTGCTGAGTTAGAAGTAGTATTTAATTAGTTAAATTTGTGTTAACTCGTCCCATTCTACCAAAAGTAGTAGCCATGTCCGTACTGCTGATTTAGAAGTATTTAATTAGTTAAATTATGTGTTAACTCTTCCCATTCTACCAAAAGTAGTAGCCATGTCCATACATTTGATTTAGAAGTATTTGATTAGTTAAATTTGTGTTAACTCTTCCCATTCTACCAAAAGTAGTAGCCACATCCATACTGTTGAGTTAGAAGTAGTATTTAATTAGTTAAATTTGTGTTAACTCTTCCCATTCTACCAAAAGTAGTAGCCATGTCCGTACTGCTGATTTAGAAGTATTTAATTAGTTAAATTTGCGTTAACTCTTCCCATTCTACCAAAAGTAGTAGCCATGTCCATACTGTTGATTTAGAAGTATTTAATTAGTTAAATTATGTGTTAACTCTTCCCATTCTACCAAAAGTAGTAGCCACGTCCATACTGTTGATTTAGAAGTATTTAATTAGTTAAATTATGTGTTAACTCTTCCCATTCTACCAAAAGTAGTAGCCATGTCCATACTGCTGATTTAGAAGTATTTAATTAGTTAAATTATGTGTTAACTCTTCCCATTCTACCAAAAGTAGTAGCCACGTCCATACTGTTGATTTAGAAGTATTTAATTAGTTAAATTATGTGTTAACTCTTCCCATTCTACCAAAAGTAGTAGCCACGTCCATACTGTTGATTTAGAAGTATTTAATTAGTTAAATTATGTGTTATCTCTTCCCATTCTACCAAACGTAGTAGCATGTCCATACTGTTGATTTAGAAGCATTTAATTAGTTAAATTATGTGTTAACTCTTCCCATTCTACCAAAAGTAGTAGCCACGTCCATACTGTTGATTTAGAAGTATTTAATTAGTTAAATTATGTGTTATCTCTTCCCATTCTACCAAAAGTAGTAGCCATGTCCATACTGTTGATTTAGAAGTATTTAATTAGTTAAATTATGTGTTATCTCTTCCCATTCTACCAAAAGTAGTAGCAATGTCCATACTGTTGATTTAGAAGTATTTAATTAGTTAAATTATGTGTTAACTCTTCCCATTCTACCAAAAGTAGTAGCCATGCCCATACTGTTGATTTAGAAGTAGTATTTAATTAGTTAAATTATGTGTTATCTCTTCCCATTCTACCAAAAGTAGTAGCCATGTCCATACTGTTGATTTAGAAGTATTTAATTAGTTAAATTATGTGTTAACTCTTCCCATTCTACCAAAAGTAGTAACCACGTCCATACTGTTGATTTAGAAGTATTTAATTAGTTAAATTATGTGTTAACTCTTCCCATTCTACCAAAAGTAGTAGCCATGTCCATACTGTTGATTTAGAAGTATTTAATTAGTTAAATTATGTGTTATCTCTTCCCATTCTACCAAAAGTAGTAGCCATGTCCGTACTGTTGATTTAGAAGTATTTAATTAGTTAAATTATGTGTTAACTCTTCCCATTCTACCAAAAGTAGTAGCCACGTCCATACTGTTGATTTAGAAGTATTTAATTAGTTAAATTATGTGTTATCTCTTCCCATTCAACCAAAAGTAGTAGCCATGTCCATACTGTTGATTTAGAAGTATTTAATTAGTTAAATTATGTGTTAACTCTTCCCATTCTACCAAAAGTAGTAGCCATGTCCATACTGTTGAGTTAGAAGTAGTATTTAATTAGTTAAATTTGTGTTAACTCTTCCCATTCTACCAAAAGTAGTAGCCATGTCCATACTGTTGATTTAGAAGTATTTAATTAGTTAAATTATGTGTTAACTCTTCCCATTCTACCAAAAGTAGTAGCCACGTCCATACTGTTGATTTAGAAGTATTTAATTAGTTCAATTATGTGTTAACTCTTCCCATTCTACCAAAAGTAGTAGCCATGTCCATACTGTTGATTTAGAAGTATTTAATTAGTTAAATTATGTGTTAACTCTTCCCATTCTACAGCGTTTCTTGTGAAGGGGGCAGTTCACAGATCTGGTCCATTGTGCCCATGGCACTGAGTTGGAACCAGTGTGAATTGCAGAGTATGACACTGGCATGCATATACTTATTTTATTAATTTCATTTGGTAAACGGGATTGTACAGGTGAGTTGTAATAGCCCACTTTCAGTTTAATCCTATGGATAAAAGCACAATAGCCTAGCAATTACAGTATATAGATAGCAGTGGCAGATAACTTCATATACATACAAATAATATATAGTAATATAGATAGTAGCAGAAGTGAGCATAAGATAGTGATGAGAGAAAAAGGATGAATATGTTATAAGTGAAACTAGTAAGATAGTATAGTTTAGTAAGTCTTGTGTAGTAATTATACAGGAAATAAAAGTACGCTAGGTGGAACAGAATGAGAAAAAAATTATTACAGATTAGGTCAAAGGCCTATAGCTATTATTGTAATTTACAAACATTTATAGAGTAAGTGTCTATTTCTGCCACCCAAAATAAAAAAATGGGTTATATTATGCTGTGTTATTAGTTTAGTATATTTGAAAGATTATGTGCTAGAGTTACACATTATTTATGTTCTGCACAATTGGTAGTTCCATGTATGTGCAAAATATTATTTTTTTTCAGTTGAGTTTAAAGTATTTAACTAATTTGTTCTAGTCTTGGATATCTGATTAATGAGTTCCATACATTGGCGACATGACTTTAGTAAAGGCAGTCTCATTAATAATAAAGAGATTAAGTACTAAGGAGGTAATTCTTCTCCTTGGATGTTATATGACTTGTCCAGTTGTCCATTTCTATAGCATCTTTTACTGAGTTTTTTTTTTCTGGCAGGCTGCGTTTGTTCTCAGTTTGGGGAAATATTTGATGTATCAATATGCTTAGTGTAGTATATGTTCCTAGAGCACAAATTGCAATGCCAGAAATGGACCACAAGTGCAGATCAGAATAATAAATAGCAGCATATGTGCACAGAATATGTAAAATATGAAGTAGACTGTATTTTTGTTGGTGAAGTTGCTTGAAAACTGAGCTCTGTGGAAGGTGTTTGAATTCTATGGTCGAGGCGCAGTTAAATTAAAATCAAAGTATGTGATGAGCAGATTCAACCGCTCACACAGATATATACAGTGGATATAAAAAGTTTACAATGTTAAAATGCCAGGCTTTTGTGAAATAAGAAAATGAGACCACAATAAATCATTTCAAAACTTTTCCTACCTTTAATGTGATCTATAACCTGTACAATTCAATTGAAAAAGAAACAAATCTGTTAGGGGAAAAATATAAAAATAAAAAACTTACAATAAGCTGGTTGCATAAGTGTGCACACCCTTAAACTAATACTTTGTTGAAGCACCTTTTGATTTAATTACAGCATTCAGTCTTCTTGGGTAGGAGTCTATCAGCATGGCACATCTTGACTTGGCAATATTTGCCCACTCTTCCTCGCAAAAGCACTCCAAATCTGTCAGATTGCAAGGGCATCTCTTGTGCACAGCCCTCTTCAGGTCACCCCACAGACTTTCTATTGGATTTAGGTCTGGGCTCTGGCTGGGCCATTTGGGGTCATTGTTCTGTTGAAAGGTGAAATCCCTCTTCATCTTCAGCTTTCTAGCAGATGCCTGAAGGTTTTGGGCCAAAAGTGACTGGTATTTGGAACTGTTCATAATTCCCTCCACCTTGGCTAAAGCCCCAGTTCCAGATGAAGAAAAGCAATCCCAAAGCATGATACTGCCACCACCATGCTTCACCATGGGGATGGTGTTCTTTCGGTGACGCAAAGTGTTGTTTTTGCGCCAAACGTACCTTTTGGAATTGTGGTCAAAAAGTTCAACCTTGGTCTCATCAGACCTTAACACATTTTCCCACATGCTTTTGGGAGACTTGATGTATTGTTTTGCAAAATTTAGCCAGGCCTGGATGTTTTTTCCTGTAAGAAAAGGCTTCCATCTTGCAACCCTACCCCATAGCCCAGACATATGGAGAATACAGGAGACTGTTGTCACAAGTAGTACACAACCAGTACTTGCCAGAAATTTCTGTAGCTCCTTTGGTGTTGCTGTAGGTCTCTTGGCAGCCTCCCTGACCAGTTTTCGTCTTGTCTTTTCATCAGTTTTGGAGGGATGCCCAGTTCTTTGCAACATCACTGTTGTCCCATATTTTCTCCTCTTTTTGATGACTGTCTTCACTGTGTTCCATGGTATATCCAATGCTGTGGAAATGTTTTTGTATCCTTCTCCTGATTGCTACCTTTCAACAATAACCCTTTAATGCTTTGTAAACTCTCAATGAACCATGGCTTTTGCTGTAGCAGGCAACTGAGTAAATGTCAGGAAAGTCCTACTGGGACATCTGAATTTTATTTGGGGTTAACCAGAGTCTATTTAATTGATGGAAGGTATGTACTCAAGAAGACTGAATGCTATAATTAAATCAAAAGGTGCTTCAATAAAGTATTAGTTTAAGGGTGTGCGCACTTATGCAACCAGCTTATTGTACATTTTTTATTTCTTATATTTTTTTCCCTAACAGATTTGTTTGTTTTTCAATGGAATTGTACCAGTTATAGGTCACATTAAAGGTGGGAAAAGTTTTGAAATGATTTATTGTGGTCTCATTTTTTTATATCACAAAAACATGGCATTTTAACAGGGGTATGTACATTTTTATATCCACTGTACATTCACACATGCACATGCTGTAATGGTATCTGGTGTGTGGGTTTTGTGTCTTTGTGGCATTTAGAACATCAGTTAGGGGCACATATAAGGAGCTGGTTGTGCACACTGGATACCACTGGCATTGTAAGCATTTTGCAAGGTTGTCTTTAGGCGAATGTTGCATAGCAGGACTGTGCAACTTTGAGTTCTTCTTCAATTTCAGCAACATATAAATGCTGATTTCCTATGCACTGCTTATAATGTAAATGAACTAGAACTATGTTCAAATAAAATGTGACTCTGCTACTTCCTAGGCATATACCCTAAGTGATCTGAGTTGGGGATATAGTTTGCATTTTAGTTGGGACTCATAGACTGCCATGCTGAGCACCACAGTTGACTGAAGCACATAGGGCAAGCAATTGCTGTAGTTTAAAAGGTAAGAGTTTTTTTTTTCTTTCTCAGGGTGTCAGCTCCTCAAGTCAGTTCAAGGAGGAGATCCTGGCTCCTCAACTAGGAGACAGGGGGTCTATATTAGAATGTCAAAATTTCATTATTTTGAACATTCTAACATCGACCCCTATTCAGCGAATGCTGAAAATAACGAAACGACAGATCACCAAATTTTTTCCTAGGGAAAGAATTTGGTTGTCTGTTTCTGTCGTTTTGCTATTTTCAGCGCTGTGGAAAGTTACGGGTCGGGTTCAGGTAAGTGTGCGATTAGGCGTGGGTTAGGTGAGTTAGGGTTAGAGCTTGAGGGAGGTATGTGTGTGATTGTGTGGACGTGAAGGTTAGGGCGGGTTAGGTGAGTTAGAGTTAGGATGCTGGTGAGGTGAGTGTGCGATAGTGACGGACCTTACGGTTAGGGTTTGGGTTAAGGTAAGTGGATAGTTAGTGGTGTTTGTACAGTTTAGTGTAGGGTTAGCTGCAAGATTTTGGGTGTAAGTGTATGGATTACTGTTTGTTTGGTGCGCTTGTGTTGTGTGTATGTGTATTGGAACAGCAATTTTTTTCCCTAGGAAACAATTCGCTGTTCTGAATGTTCGATGTTGTCAGCATTCGCTGAATAGGGGTCGATGTTAGAACATTCGAAATAATGACATTTCAGTGTTTTAATATAGACCCAGAGACAGGGTATGAAATGTCAGATCAGGGATGGCATTGTATATTTCTGGTTATTCTTATTATTGCAAAACCTGTTATTATATTGGCTTTTTTAAATGAATAACAGCCTTATTTAAAAACTAACTGTCCCTGATTGTTATTCTTTGTCCCCCCCCCCAACTATTATTTTTAGATGTGTCCAGAAAAGAAGCTGAGAGATATGCTGCTGTCTGGTTGACAACATTAAGTGCTTTACCAGCTTTCAAAGTCATTAAAACACTTTGCTTTCCTATACTTTTTTTCTTTAACTGGTGGTACATCATATGGATGAATCTCCGTGCCCTACAAAAAATATGTTCTAGTCGCAGATCATAACCTTTTCGTAAGTGTTCTCAGCATGGATGCCTAGATTCAAGTATTAAGCTTTGCTGTGCAGGTGAGTGTGTACTGACTCATGCGTGAGTGAGTGTGTGTGTGTGTGTGTGTGTGTGTGTGTGTGTGTGAGTGTGAGTGGCATATGTGTAGTGACTCGTGTGTGTGTGTGTGTGTGTGTGTGTGTGTGTGTGTGTGTGTGTGTGTGTGTGTGTGTGTGTGTGTGTGTGCGTTGTGTGAGAGTGTAGTGAGTGCATATATGGGAACACTCGATTTTGTCAAGAGTGTACTAGACAGCTCTTTACTTGACTATATTTAATTGACTAAGAAGATGGATGATAGGTATACAAGATCGCACAGTTTCCATGTTTTGGTAATATGCCCTTACTCTGATATATATATATATATATATATATATGCCAAATCTCTTTCTCAATGCATGCATAGCATGTCAGTGTTGGTGTTCTCACCCTTATGAGATTGAGATTTTCACAACTGACGTTGGCTGTTTTCAATTTTATATATTACATCCACATATATATGCAAAATCCCAAAAAGGGAAGGCATCTCTGATCAGTACTAGCAAGCAACTACGATCCCTCATAAAATCATCCAAGGCCAGCATCGAAAGAAAAATTGCACAAGACACTAAAGATAATCACAAGGCTTTCTTTAGTTATGTCAGGAATCTGGGTTGCAACTCCCAGATATGCTCTGAGTTAGTGCAAAATGACAAAAAATACACTGAACCTACAGACATTGCCAACATCCTGGCAGACAGGTTTAGAGCAAACTGCCCCCCCCCCCCCCCAAAAGTGCAAATGTCCATCCCAACAGAATGTAGCCTCCCTGACATCACAGATGCACAGGTGAAAGCTGCCCTCTCAAAAGCAAGAAACACAGCATCAATGGGACCGGACGGTGTCCCGGGCTACGTCTTACATGAGCTCCAAGAAGAACTGAACCCTCACATAAAGTCACTGTTCAATCTCAGCCTTACTACAGGATATGTACCCAAGGAATGGAGTACAGCAACAGTGGTCCTGCTCCACAAAGGTGGTGCCACAATGGACCCCGGTAACTATTGCCCCATAAGCCTGACTAGTCTGGTCTGCAAAGCTATGGAGTGTATCATCATGGAACTCATAAACAAAGACATTGGGAACCTCCAGACACTGGATCCTACCAAATTCGGCTATGTTAAGGGCAGATCTTGCCTCTTAAACCTAGTTGACTTCTTTGAAACAGTTACTAAGGCCATAGATGAAGCCTGGGTAGTCCACACAGCCTGCCTGGACCTCGCAAAAGCCTTTGGCACAATACCCGACTCAGGCATCATAAATAAACTCACCAGCTTAAATATCAACCCCTATGTCACAAGATGGGTTGCAAACTGGCTCAGGGATAGAACCCACATGGTCAGAATTGCAGGTGCCATGTCAGACTCTAAACCAGTTACAAGTGGCATCCCACAAGGCTCAGTCCTGGGACCTCTCTTGTTCGGTATGTACTTCTCTGAGGTACAGGCCAACACGGGAGGACTATGGCTGACCAGGTTCGCAGATGACTGCAAACTGGGAGCCATAATCGACTCTCCGGCTGACACAAGCATCCTCCAAAAGGGTCTCACAGAGACGGATACCTGGTGCCAGAGCCATGGCCTCAAGCTAAATGCCAAAAAGTGCATAGTCATCCCCTTTGGGACAAACAAAGTGCCCACAAACTACCACATAGGTGGTAATCGTTTAAGTACGGAAGAAGTAATTAGGGATTTGGAGACCCAAGTAGATAGTAATCTCTCCTTTGACAATCACGTTGCCAAAGTGGTTACAAAGACCTTCTATATAGCCCACCTTATCACGAAAGGGTTCACATCTAGATCAAGAGAGGTCATTTTGCCCCTCTACTCGTCACTCATCAGGCCCATAATTGAATACAATGCCCCCTTAGGGATGTACCTTACCCGACACCTGCAACAACTGGAGAGACCCCAAAAGTACCTCACCAAGAGGATCAAGGGCCTCAAACAGATGCCCTATGCAGTTCGGCTAAAGAAACTCCAGCTCTACTCAGTTGCTTACCGCCTACTCAGAGGCGACCTATGCCTGACGTATAAAGCCATGTCCAACCCAGAATTAATGGATATGCTCCACCTCAGGAAATCCAAATCCGTTAGAGCTACACGCATTCAGGGACTTAAACCTCAGCAGGGCAATAAATAGGACATGCTGGAGGGACAGATTCATATCCCAAAGGCTCCCCTCATTCTGGAACAGGATCCCAATCCATGTTAGGCAGAGCCCCTCACTGACCCTTTATTAGAGAAATCTTGACGAGTGGATGGGGGATCGTAAGTTTACCCCTGGGATCTCTTCTATGTCCTTGCTAGACAGAGGCACAGTAAACTAACTTTGAAAGGGCTATCTTCTGTGACCTTAACAAATCTAAAACGGAGGCAAAATCCAAACACACTCTGGCTAGGCTTATAAATGCCCTAGGGCAGATAGCCTAGTATCATCCTATGAACCTTATGTCTCAATATCTGAAAATATTGACAAATCAAAATACTGAAACCTTTTCACTGCAGAAGCACAAGCCTTTCTGCACCCCACACCAGCTGCTAATTGTATCATTATACTATATATAACATGGTATATAATGATACCAACTCCTAGATCACACACAAGTGAAGGAGTAACATATTCATCTTTTTGACCCTTACACTTTTCACCATTTTGTCAAGTGACTGACACCCATATATATATTAGAATAGGGCCTATTACCATTCTAGGGGATTGTGTAAGTCCAATTATTACTGATACATTGGTTAACAAGGCTCTATCTAAAGCTAAAAACACTGCCTCCATGGGACCAGATGGTGTCCCAGGCTGTGTCATACGTGAGCTCCAAAAGGAATTAACCCCACATCTTAATACCCTGTTCAGTCTCAGCCTCTCTACAGGATATGTGCCCATAGAATGGCGCATGGCAATGGTGGTCCCGCTACACAAGGGAGGGGCCACAACTGACCCTGGGAACTACCGACCAATAAGCCTGAGCAGTCTGATCTGTAAGGCTATGGAGTGAATCATTATGGAACTCATAAATGGAGAGACCGGGAACCTCCAGTCGCTGGACCCCACACAGTTCAGCTTCGTCAAGGGCAGATCATGCCTCCTGAACCTGGTGGATTTCTTTAAGACAGTTACTCAGGCTATAGATAAGGGAAATGATGTACACACGGCTTACCTTGACCTTGATAAAGCATTTGACACCATTCCCCATTCAGGTATTATTGATAAGCTCACCAGCCTGGGCATAAACCCTTACGTCACAAGATGGATCGCAAACTGGCTCTCAGACAGATCCCATAAAGTAAGAGTAGCGGGATCTATGTCCAAATCCAGACCAGTAATGAGTGTTGTGCCTCAGGGCTCTGTCCTGGGGCCCCTCCTGTTTGGCATATACTTCTCAGATGTACAGGCAAGCATGGAACGGCTGTGGCTGACTAAGTTTGCGGACGACTGCAAACTGGGTGCTATAATAGAGTCTCCAGCCGACATGGAGATCCTCCAGAAGGGCCTAAATGAGACTGATGCATGGTGTCAAAGCCATGGTCTCAAGCTAAATGCAAAAAAATGCGTAGTAATCCCCTTTGGAAAAAACAGAGTACCCGCAAACTACAACATAGGAGGTAATCCCCTGAAATCTGAAGAAGACATAAGGGATCTAGGGACCCAAGTAGATAGTCAGCTTTCCTTTGATAACCATGTTGCCAAAGTGGTTAGAAAATCCTTCTATGTGACCCATCTGATCATGAAAGTGTTCGCATCAAGATCTAAGGATGTAATGGTGCCCCTCTACTCTTCCCTCATCAGACCCATTATTGAGTACAATGCACCAATTGGAATGTACCTGGCTAGACATCTCCAGCAGCTGGAGAGACCACAAAGGTACCTAACAGTTGCCCTATGCAGCATGATTGAAAAAGCTAAGACTGTTCTCTGTTGCATACCGCTTTCTCAGAGGTGATCTCTGTCTAACATACAGAGTCATGTCCAACCCAGAATTGTTGAACATGCTCCATCTTAGCAAAACCAAATCTACTCAAGCTACACGCTCTAGGGATATAAACCTCAACAGAACAATGAATAGAACATGCTGGAGGGATAGATTCCCTTCGCAGAGACTTCCCTTACTATGAACAGGGTCCCGATCTACATAAGACAGAGCCCCTCACTATCACTCTTCAAGAGGAACCTTGATGAGTGGATGGGTACCAGAAAGTTCACACCAGGGATCACACCAACAGCACTACTAGATAGGGGCCAAGGGTACTAGCTGCTAGTACAAGGGTCTAGGGAACTACTAAAGGGACGGTGAATACCGCACAACGTGGCTGGGCTAATATATGCCTTAGGCAGATAGCCCAGTACCAACCTATGAACCTATATACATATATATATATATATATATATATATATATATATATATACTGAAACATCAAGTTTCAGTGTTTCGAAACTATGAAATCGAATCCACAAAACACAGAAACTACAAAACCCCGAGCCCAAAACCTCGAAATTCAAAACACCGAACAAACCGCATACACTACACCATACATACCCCACAACACCGACATCACAACACAAACAAAAACTACACATATACACAACTCATACACACATAAGTAGGGGGGCAAGCCCCCCCTGCACCCTCCATGTGGGGGGCTGTGCCCCCACACCCCCTCTACTTATATATACTAACTCCAAGATCGCACAAACAGCAAACAGAAGCAAACTCACACACACACACACACACACACACACATTCTCCAGTCCCTCACACACACTCATCAAGCATATCAGGATAAATAACCAGCTACATCAACATCTGTTTTGTTGACATTATTTCGTCACCTCAAATATTTAGGTGTGCAGGATAGACAATCCCCAGGTAAGGAATGCTCACTGCAGTGAAAGTGCACTTACGCGAAGTTCAGTACAACAAACGGGTGTTGTACTGAACTTCCGTGCAGTACTCACAGACCTTAGGGTTAGGGCATGGGTCATAGTAAGGGTATAGCCCATAGAGCTATCCCCTTACCATGACCTGTGCCCTAACCCTAAGGTCTGTGATGACTACAGCGCAGTAAAGGACATAGCAGTGTCCTCCACTATGGTGCGATAGTCACGAACCTTAGGGTTAGGGCATGGGTTAGGGTAAGGGGATAGCTTTAGTAACTATCCTCTTATCATAACCCGTGCCCTAACTCTAAGGTCCGTGACTGTCACACCATAGTGGAGGACATAGCTTGCTTTTTATGCCCTCCACTGTGCTGCGGTGTTTTCGGTGAAGTGCACTTACGCAAAAGTTCACTTTCGTTAAAGTGAACTTTCGCAGAAGTGAGGCTTCCTGTTACAAGTTCGAAGTAGTGAACTTTCATTCTTGTAATAGGAATCCATATATATATATATATATATATATATATATATATATATATATATATATAATTATACACACGGACACACATACATAAATATGTCAATGAAAGGATCAGAAGGTCATGCCAATCAGCATTGTTTTTACTTTTTTTTTTTTTTTCAAAAAGACTGTGACAGTCGGGAACTTGCAATGCATTTGTGTTTATATTTTACTGGGCCTTAATAAACTGATGGCCTGGTACACTTATTTGATCTTCCCAGCCAGAGCTAGAGATGTGGTGTTAAGACAACTGCTAAGAAGTTGTTTTTTTGTGCAAAATAAACCCGAAGACAGATAGCCCTGCATGTAAGGGAAGACCCTGTGTTATTCAGCAAAAAAAGTCTCCATGAGTCTATACCAAGAACAGTGATAATGCAAATGTAAACCAGTATAATCATTCTCTTAAGGCAATGAGCAGTTACACTGGCATCAGTGTGACTGTAAGGTTTTTAAACAATATTGCTTTCTCTCCTTAGCTCTGCTTCATAATGATCCAGTTCAATCTGAATTTCTCATGTGGCAGCTTTTACATGCTTTACTTTTAAACTTTTGGCCCAGATATCTAGCATATAGATGATGTTATCTTGACATTTTTATAATGGATTGAAGTCTCTTATATTTCTGTAATTATATATAATGCTCAGGCTGTGGATGAAACATTTATAAACACTGCATTGTGTGATATTTGTCCTAATACAAAAATCCTGTAATATTTTCCATCACCCTTGCTGGAAAACTCTACATCTTTACAATTATGCAATAAAAAAAGAAGATGACTAATCATAAACATGTAATTAATTATGTGTGCATTCAGGCTGTCGATATGCATAATATAAATATAGAAATGAAGCAAGAAAGTCCAAAAACCACGAAATCCAAAAAACGCTCAGCAAACGGGTACCTCTTCAAAAGTATTTATTATAAGACAATCCAAATCACATGGAAAGCAAGCAAAAACTCCACCAAGTGAGGATTAAGCCACCATAAGCGCTTTTGTCGCCAAAATCATACATTAACAAGGAACTTCATCAGATGGCAGCAAAGAAACATCATATCCTTTAAATACATTTGTTATATGACATCACTTCCCCCAAAAACGAAAACAAATAAAGTAAAATAAAATAAAATAAAAATAGATAAGTAGAAGGCAACCATCTTGCATGCACTGCCTCACTGACTTCAAGAAATGTCAGAATCTTGTCCTTCAGTCATGCTTCTGTAGGTTTGCTTACAAATGAAGTAATAATAATATGCTGATTGTTTTTGGCCTCCATGTTGTTTCCTTTCTTTTGAATGGGGATCCTATCTATTCTCTTCTTAGACACCTTATCTTCCTCCCGTGTTTGTTTGGAGTAGGTCACATGCTGCATTATTAAGTCTCTCCTTTGTTTTCTAAGAATTTTGTGGTTCATCCTATCATGTCACTTTATGGTTTTACTTTCCCATCCCTAAGATCACATTGTATAATTCTGTTATGTTTCGGACTCTGCATGCCTAATTTCATTACTGCATCCTAAGATCACATGACCTAATTCTGTTCTGTGTCGGACTCTGCATACCTAAGTTCATTACTAGGTCCTAAGATCACATTACATAATGTGTTCTGTTTCAGACACTGCATACCTAAGTTCATTACCGAGACCTAAGATCACATTACGTAATTCTGTTCTGTTCCAGGCTCTGCATACTGAAGTTCATTACTGAATCCTAAGATAACATTACATCATTCTATTCTCTTCCGGATTCTGCATACCTAAGTTCATTACCTAGGCTACTTTTGTTGCCTTATAGGTCTGCACATTGTATTGCCAAAAGTGAAACTTCTGTCACAGACTTAGTGATTTGCCTCCTTTCGTATGTGTCAAACTGCCTGTTTTCCTAGGTAGAAAATAGGTTGGTGTTAAACCTATATCACACACCACCAAAGAGTTTGGGTTCAGCTTATGTACAGCTGCAAACATTTATAACTAGCAACTCTGAGTGACATTTTACATTAAAATTCTGAACAATGTGGCAATGTTGTACACCATTGTTGTCACCAGAGGGTATGAAACAATTGACATATGTGTTTTCTACAAAAAAATCTTAGACATGATGGATTGCAGACATGTATTTGGGAAAGACATAAAAATGGTGCCTTTATTACAAAAATTATACTCTTCTTGGTATGAGGTGACACAGTGGAATGGTAAATAGCATTGTCACCTCATAGCAAGAGGTTCCCCAGTTCAATTCTTGGCTGAGGTGTCATCTGTGCAGACTCTGCATGTCCTCCCTGTCTTCATGTGGGTTTTCTCCCACATTCTAAAGACATGCAGTGGGTGAATTGAACACTTTAAATTGGTCATATGTATGAGCGTTCATGCAAGTCTGTGGTCTGAAAGAATGAATGCACATGGCAAGCCAACAGATGGTGCAATCCTTGGCTCTAGATTGTCACTGTTGAAATCAGACCCCAACCCCATATGGGAAAAAAGGGTTATGGATGGATCCTCTTCTTGCTAAAAGGGCAGACTTATTTAAGAAACACAGCTTGCTCAAGTTAGTATAGCACACTATAATATGCAGTGTCAACAAGTCTGGAAGAGAGTGATGACTGAAATGAACCATGTTCTGGGGTCATAAAATACTAGTGAGAAATATTTTCAGCAAGCCAGGAATTCCTCACTTAATTAAAAAAAAACTTTCAAGATTTTAATCAAAACTGCCTATTAAGACTTTCATTAAAATTATCATTCTAGGTCATGAATACAGAGTATAGCTGCATAGCATTTTACAAAAATAACATAACTTAACATAACGTAACAGAACAATTCTAAGAATATTACACTGAAAAGTTTGAGGTCATAGGAAATTCATAAACCCAAAACGACCTGAACACAAACTCGAGCTGAAATAGGCTGATAGCGATTATTTTCTCTTATTCAGGTAACAACACCTTTTAGAAACGGGGATTATTTCTTTTTACTTTAAAGTTTTGTATGTCTATGGCATCAGACATAATGTCTTTTAGGTATGTCATGTTTTAAACATTCTCCAAGAAAAAAAATACTCCAACATTGAGTGATAAAATGAAAATAATGCTCAGAAATGGTCAGAATAAAGCTGTTCCAGTGGTGTAGAGGGATACAGCCCTAACTCCATCTAGCCAACATGGATTCCATTAGTGGCTTGAGGACCTGATGGAGTGGCAGGGAGGGATGGATGCATCCATACTGGGGGAGGCATGGTCCAAAGGGGGGAGTTACCGTTGGACAAGACCAACAAGCATGGGGACAGGGAAGGGAATAGTGGGTAGGAAAACTAATACAAAAATTGTCCCCATCTGATGGAGGCACAGATAGCCAAGCTCCCCGGACACCTTTAAAATCAATGACTGCCCCTGGCGACACTGGAGGAAGTCCTTGGAGGGGGGGCAGAGAATGGCTGGTAGACCTTTGTGGATGTTGGGCACTGGAGGCTGAAATATAATAATGAGATCCAGTGGGTTCCAAAATATTTAAAAAAGTGGTCAGAATAACCTAAATATTTTTAATACAGACAACAGTAAACACTGTCTTCTCATAGGCATAAAAGTCAGGACTTCATCAGACTGTAAAATAACAAATCAAAGCAATTTCCTTTAAATATGCATCTAATCAGATGACCGTATAAAATCTCTAAAGAAAATAGATGGCAAGTTTTGCTAAATGCATTGGAAGAACCCAGGCTAAACGATTCTTTAAATTTTAAATTTATTTTGAAATTGAGAGGTTTGGTTGATTGATATGCATGCATAAAATGCAGCCATTGCAGATTTATATGGTCATTTGATTAGATGCATGTTTTACATTGATGTGCAATGTGAAACTATTTAGTAGATCGTAAAATGTGGTGTAATGCAATGTTCCAACATGATGGCATAATGCTCAGAGAATTAGACCATTCTTAGTAAATGTCTGTTATTTTAAAGTGGTATAAAACAAAACATGAAAATGTGAAGCTCTGAGTATCAGGTTATAATCAAAAAGGTTGCATAATGATGGATTTTGAAATGGGCAATCCCATGGGGGAGGGTTTTGTTTGTTTTTTCGAACATTTCCAACCAAACCACCTTCAATAATTGTAATTTAATAAACAGTGCTTGCTCAAGTTAATATAGCACACTATAATAAGCAGTGACAATAATATCACAGATTTATTTAAAAAGAAAAAACATTGTTTCTATGAACTTTTAGGTCATTAAAGCTGTTCATTATCGCTATCAGAACAATAACTGATACGTTTCTCTTCGTAGTTAGTACAGGAAGCTGATTACTTCTTAGCTTACCACATTATTCACAGTAGTAAGGCTATAACTGAGGACAAGAATCACATTTGACTTTGATTGCAGACATCAGGAATTCTATTCTGTAAACCCAAATAACAAAAACTGCAACTTAGTAAGTATTTATAGAGCCCAATTTGTGTCACATTTTGTATGCCACTAGTCAGTGAATTGTTTAGCTGTGATTTGTCTAGGACTTTCTTCAAGATGTAAGTAGACAAATGTGTTTTAATTATCAGATTATTATTAATCAGATTAGGTATCAGGAATATATGCTATTATTAAGTATTAAAATTAAAATAATATTTTATTTATTTATTATTTATTTTATATTTGTTGACCACATTTGTCCGACTGGGCTACAGACCTCGGGAATTGAGCCGGCCTGTTTTTCAGGCTCACATCATGTCCTTCTCCCTGTTACCTCAGATATAGTTTGTCGCGTTGCTATTCAGCTGTATTGAGCCGTTCCTCTCCAGCTAAGTGTATACTTTGATAATTTTTTGAGTGTTTTCTCACAGAATTCTTAGTTTTTCGACTTTAAGTTGTATCTTCTTTTTCATTATTATCTGTACCTTTTTGGTATCTTCTACAACCTTTGCTGGTAGTCTTTCCTTGCCCTCATGTGGGCCTTGTTACAGTGTGTGTGTGTGTGTGTGTGTGTGTGTGTGTGTGTGTGTGTGTGTGTGTGTGTCTAGTTTTTGAATATTTTGTGGATACAATGTCTGAGAAGAAAGGGAGCCCAGGCTTTAAGAGGTGTTCGGAGTGCGGACACAAACTGTCTCACTCTGACACGCATGACTTGTGTGTTTACTGTTTGCGTGTGCCTTATCACACAGTGAAGTTGCCCTGTCAGATTTGTAAAGGTTTTTCTGCCAGGACTTTGAACGAACGTAAAAATAAACTAGTACTAAAGGGTCTCCTTAAGACCTCTTTCTGTGAGGCTATTTCTGGGTCGCAGGAATCTTCTTCTCCTTTCAAACAACATAAAAGGTCTAAGTCTCTTCCATCGTCTCCCTCTGGAGACCCTAAGAAATTGAAATATAAAAAGGCTAAATTGTCAGAGTCGTCAGTGCCAATGGCTGCTTTGGCACTGACTCATTTGACTCTGTCTCCATTTATGTCTGCTTGTCCCTGTACACCGTTGCTTTTGACGCAGACTTCAGCCTTCATGGTGCAGACTACTATGGCACCAACTAGTTCAGTGCAGACTTTCTCAGCACTGATTGGTATATCGGCACAGTCATCTTTGACACCGAATGAAGTCTCAGTGCAGACTCCTTTGGACCGTCCAGTTTCTCGGTGCAGATCCCCTTGGCACCGACAATTTCTTTGGTGCAGGCTTTTTCGGCACTGATAGTTTTGGTGCAGACAACTCAACTTTAACAACACCGTTCTCGCTGTAGGAATCTTCCACACTGTTGATTTCTGTGCATATCGCATCTGCGCCAGCTTTAGTGGTGCAGACTATACAAACACCACCAGTTTTGGTGCAGACATTACCTATTCAGAGGAATTCCTGCCCCTTCAGAAGTGTGTCTCCCCTCTGGAGTTGATCATCCTCCTCCACAGACTCCTACCTATACTCCTCCAACCTCTGTGGAGGTTTCGAGTCATCCCTCCTCGGGTGTGACTACCGTCCCAGCCGTGGAGAGGACACTGGCCGCTGCTTCTCGGCCGCCTCTGTCAGAGACTACTACTTCCTCTGAGCCTCAGCTGTCTCAAGTCACAACCCCCAGACTCCAGGCGCAAGTCTCAGCCATTCTCTCCCTGGAAACCCCATCCTTGCAGCCTTCCTCAGAGTCTCCCACTGAGGAAGTCCACTGCAAGACTATATGTAAGAGGAAGCACATAGACTCCACAGAAGAGTCAGTGACCGAAGACACAGATTACGATTACAAGGAGGGGTCTCCATGTTCACCGTCTGATGAGGTTTCCTTTTGTGACATCCTCGAAATTTTAAAGCAGAGAGGTGAATGGAAGTCCTCTAACCCTTCCTCAGAGGAGTCTGTGTTCCTTCAGGCTTTTTGTGCCTGGCCCCCTACCTCCTGGGTTATCCCACCTGCCGATGAGCTCGTCAGGCTCATTGTGCAGCATGCATGGAAGGCACCGGACTCTGTGGAGGCTATACCTTGTAGGCTGGATAAAATTCTCTCTCCCACAGAAGAGTGCCCCCATTGGTCAAAAGGTCTCCCAGTAGATACCATGGTGGTAGCTGCCACTACAAAGAAGGAACTGGCAGAGGACAGCCAGGCTGTTCGCCTGCCCAATAAGGATTCCCAGGCTGTGGACAGATTAAGGAAGCAAGTCTTCATGTAATCGACCTTTGCTGTAGGGTCCTTGAATTACCTGGCACATTTCATAAGGCTACAGAGAGACCTGGTGTCCGAAATCTCTGAGACCTTGGCAGGAGCAGTTTCTGATGAGGATCGAGACAAGGTGTCCTCTCAGTTAGCAACCCTAGAATCAGTTTCCAGTTCAATGCGTTTGATATCACATGCTACTGAGGGAGCAGCAAGAGATGCGGGTGCAGGTATAGTCATGAGACGCCATGCCTGGATGCACCTTTGTGACTTTGCGGATCCCTTCAAGGCTTTCTTCCTTAATGCCCCTATTGAAACCACTACTTTGTTTGGCTCCAAGGTAAAAGATACATTGGTCAGATGTGAACAGGATGTTAAGACCCTATCTGCTGTGGGTGTCCATTTATCTTCTCCTCTACGGTTCTATTCTAGGAATCAGAGGAATGGGAAAATGTGGCACAAAAAGTCTCAGGGTCTTTTCCATGACACTCAGACTGAGTTTTCCCCTAGAGGCAGGTGGGGGGATTCTAATGGAAGATGCCCCTTTCGAGGCAGAGGAGGTCCACTAAACTGGGGTTCCAGGGAATCTTACTCTGGACAGCCCTATCAGCGCTCCTGAAGAGCAGCCTGATTGCTTTCCTCTGGAAACAGTCAGAGGCCGTTTTTCCGTGTACCCTTCTGCCTGGCAAACCATAAACACAGATGCTTAGGTACAAATGCTCATCACCAGAGTATACCATATTATTTCTTATTCACTCCCCCCTCACCCAGAAGCTTACCCAACATACCATCAAGTCAAAGGAAAGCTGCAGTTATAGAGATATCAGAGCTGCTTTGAAAAAGAGTCATGCAAACAGTCCCCCCAGACCAGACAGGATCTGGCTTCTATTCAAGATTCTTTTTGGTTCCAAAAAAGGCAGGGAACTGGAGATCAGTTCTGGATCTCAATGCCCTAAACAAATTTGTGACGACAGAAAAATTCCAGATGGTCGCGGTTCAGTCTATATTTCCACTTTTGGAAAAAGATGATTGGATGTGCTCCATAGATCTTCAAGACGCGTACTACCACATTATTTATTTATTTTTATTTATTTACATTTGTTGACCGGGAGTATCCGACTGGACGTAGGTCCATTTTCAGCAGAGGCCCAGGGGGATAAGCTCCACAGTTATGATATACAGACAGTAGTTACATATGATTTACATAGCAATTAACAATTTGATCAACACAGCAATTAACAATTACAAACATAGTTACAGATGAAGAACATATTACATCAGTAGACAAGTACATAACAGACATTAACAATTGTTACAATAAGAAGTTCCTGCTGTATAATAAGTACTTAGGCTTATGAGCATCCAAGCTTGCTATAATCAAGGTAGTTAGTGGGGTGGAAAGAAAGGTAGTGGGTGGATGGGGTGGGTGATTATTAGAGTGGGAGTTGCAAGGGCATAGCCAGCATGTTTTTAGGTTGCTTTTAGTAAAGTTTTGAAGTGGGTGCATGATGGTATGGAGGTAATTGTGGGTGGGAGGGAGTGCCATAATTTGGTTATGGCGCAAGAGAATAGTGCTTCTCCAGCAGAGTTATTGGCTTTAGTGACCTGCAAGTGATTTTTATTGCTGGATCTTAGTGGTCTGGTGGTGTGATAGGGTTGGAGTAGATTCTGGAGGAATGGGACATTTAGTGGATGGTTTACTAGTTTGTGGGCGAGTGTGAGTTGATACCATTGAAGGATGTGAGGGAGTTCAAGCCAGCCCAGTTCAGCAAGTGAGAGGCAGTGGTGACTACGGTAGGATGCCCCTGTGGCAAATTTGGTGATTTTATTGTAGCAGGTCTCTAGCTTGTTTAGATCGCATTGCCTTAGGCAGGTATATATTGGAGAGGCATTGGCTCCCCACTTAAGCACCATGTTCAATAATAACCTCGCATCAGGCTTTGTGCCCACTGAATGGCATACAGCAACAGTTATCCCACTCCACAAAGGGGAGAGCCACCACTGATCTCTGGAACTATCGACCTATTAGCCTGATGAGCCTGGTCTGCAAGGCCATGGAACGTATCATCATGGAACTCATAAACAAAGACATTGGTAACCTCCAAACTCTGGATCCTACCCAGTTCGGGTTTGTGAAAGGCAGATCATGCCTCCTGAACCTGATCGACTTCTTTGAGGCAGTCACCAAAGCCGTGGATGAGGGTAAGGTGGTTCACACAGCCTATCTTGACCTCGCCAAGGCTTTCGACACCATCCCCCATTCTGGAATTATAGCTAAACTCACTAAACTAGGTATAAATCCCTACATCACAAGATGGGTTGCCAAATGGCTCACTGACAGAACCCACACTGTAAAAGTTGCAGACTCCAAATCTGACCTCAAAGCAGTGACAAGTGGAGTACCACAGGGTTCCATCCTGGGACATCTCCTGTTTGGTATCTACTTCTCTGAAGTACAGGCTAACATAGAAGGCCTCTGGCTAATGAAGTTCACGGATGACTGGAAACTAGGAAACATAGTCAAGTCCCCAAATGATGTGGACATCCTACAGAAGGGCCTCACTAAGACAGATGCATGGTGTCAAAGCCATGGCCTCAAGCTCAATGTCAAAAAGTGCAGTGTCATCCCCTTTGGTAAAAACTCTGTACCCATGAACTACAACATAGGCAGCAATCCACCTAACACTGAATGCATGATAAGAGATCTTGGGACCCAGGTGGACATTAGTCTCTCCTTTGAAAGTCACATCACCACAGTAGTCAGGAAGTCCTTCTACGTGGCACACCTCATCATAAAAGGGTTCTCATCCAGGAAAAAAGAGGTCATTGTTCCCCCTTTACTCGTCACTCATTAGACCCATTATAGTGTACAACGCCCCTTTTGAAATGTACCTCACAAGACATCTGCAGCAGCTGGAAAGGCCACAGAAGTACCTCACGAAGAGGATTACTGGCCTCAAACAAATGCCCTGCACTGACCGCCTCAAAAAACTTCAGCTTTACTCCATAGCATATTGCCTACTCCGAAGTGATCTCTAACTAACATATAAAGCTAGGTCAAACCCAGAGCTGTTGGACATGCTACACCTAAAGAAATCCCAATCCCTCTGAGCTACATGCTCTAGGGATCTAAACCTTGTCACCACAATAAACAGGACACGCTGGAGGGATAGATTCCTGTCCCAGAGACTTCCTATACTCTGGAACAAGCTACCCATCTATGTCAAGCAAAGTTCTTCATTAGCACTCTTCAAGAAAAATCTTGGAGTGGATGGGAAATAGGAAATACACCCCAGGGATCACTTCTGTGTCTCTGCTCGACAGTGGCACAGGAAAATAACTTTCTTGGGTGGCATAAGCCATGGAACCTTGCTGGCTAGGCTTACATAGGCCCTTGGGCCGATAGCCTAGTACCTACCTATGAACCTATAAAGTAGGGTGGAGATAAGGTGGGAATTTGCTACTGAAATCTTTGCTGCTTTGGTGAGAAGTTGCTTATTTCTGTATAATGCTCCTAGTTTTTTTTGTGGACTTTTTTATGGTCATGGATATATAAATGTCAAATTTTAGTTTATTTTCTAGTTCCACTCCTAACAATTTGGTGTGTTCTGTTGGGTGTATAGTGGTGTTGTCTTTTGCTGTGATGTTAAAGTGAGAGTTGTTTTGAGTATGTTTGGTGAGTTGGAAGATGAGTAGTTTAGTTTTGTTTGGGTTGAGTATTAATTGGGCATCGGATAACCAAGTTTCAACAGAGGAGAAGGCTTCCTGTGTGACTTTTTGCAGTTTGTGTAGGGACTGGGCTGAGCAGATGATGGTTGAGTCATCTGGGTATTGTATGAGTATGCCGTGTTTGGTGGCAGAGGCTAGATTATTGGTGAAAATAGAGAAGAGTAGGGGTCCAAGGATGGATCCTTGGGGAACCCCTATAGAGACAGGTAGTTGGAGAGATATGTTATTCTGCCATACAATGGATTGTTGGCGGTTAGACAGGTAACTCTGAAACTAGTTGGTGACTGATTGAGAGAAGGATAGGTTACTGAGGACAGAGATGAGTTGTTTGTGTGGGACCATGTCAATGCTTTAGCTAGGTCTAGGAAAGTAGCAGAGGAGAGATAGCCATTGTTTTTTATGCTGAAGGATAGTGTTTATAAAGGAGAGTAAGGCAGTGGTGGTGCTATGGTTTGGTCAGAAACCATGCTGAGTATTGGAAAGGAGGCTGTTAGTAAGGAGGTAGTCTGAGACCTGAGAGTGAATGCATCTCTCTAGTATTTTAGAGAGTGGTGAGAGAATAGCTATGGGGCGGTAATTTGTTAGTTCTGTGGAGGGGCTGCCTTTGTGGAGGGGAATTATATGTGATACTTTCCATAGTGTGGGAATGTAACTTTCTGACAAAGATCAGTTAATCAAGATGGATACTGGGTAGGCTAGAGCATCAGCTGTGATTTGTAGGTATTCACTTGGGAGGTTGTCTGCTGCTAATTTGGTGGGCTTAAGTTTAGTTAAGAGTTTTTTTTATGTTGGAGGTAGGAACAGGAGAAAAAGAGAAGACAGTGGAGAGATTATTAGTTGAAGGTGTAGGTTGGAGGGGAGGGTGGTTGTGTTGTTTAGCTAGTGATAGTATGGTTTGTGTGAAGTGTGTGTTAAATGAGGTAGCAATATTTTTGGAGGAGTGAGGGATGTTAGGAGGAGGGGTACTGACCTTACCTGGGTGGAGAATGGAGTTTATGGAGGACCACAATTGTTTAGGGTTGTGTTGGGAAGAGACTAGGGCAGACTGTTAGTACTGGAATTTGTCCTGTTTTATTAGCTTTTTGACTCTATTGCTTAGTTCTAGGAATTTCTGTCTAGTTGAGGGGATTTTGGCTTTGTGTCAGTGCTCCCAGGCTTTATCCCTGTTTTTCATTTCTGACTTAGTGGTTTTCTGTAGCCATGGGGAGGGTTGTGTTTTGGTTCTAGAAAGTCTTATGGGGGCGTGGTAATTAAGGATGCGCAGGAAGGTAGTATTAAAAAATTCAACTGCGTCATCAAGACTGAGGTACTTTAGAGGATGCCAGTTACATTCTTTGAGGGATGAGATGAATGTGAGTGGGTTAAAGTTTAGTTTTTTACGTATTTGATGGTAGATGACAGATTTAGCTTGGTAAAGGTGTTTTTTGAGCAGAAATGTTGGGGAGTGATCACTGAGGCTATCTGATAAGCAGCCTCTTATATATGACTGAGGGCTCTTACTGACTAGTATCCAATCCAAGGTAGTGTGCTTGATGGAGTTTTTATTTATCCTGGTTGGCGACTGGACTAGTTGGGTGAAGCCATGAAGGTTTAGATTATGGGTTGGATGGTTGCCAGAACAGGATTGCCAGTCAATATTGAAATCACCTAAGATTATAGTTTCTTGGGAGAGACGGTGGGTAGATCAGATGAGGAGGTTTTCTAGTGGAGGGATGTTTTGGCCAGGTAGGAAGTAGCATCCAATTATGTTGATGGTTTTATTTTGCTTTATTTTGAGATTGGTATATATTATTTCTTCATTGCCTATTTGTGGAGCTGATAATTTTAAGATCTGGATATTTAGATGCTGTTTAAATATTATAGCTACACCGCCTCCTTTCTTGTTTAGCCGGTCTACTCTTAGTATGCTGTAACTGGTAGGGAGGATTTGCTCACTGGTAATGTGAGCTTTTAGCCAGGTTTCTGTCGGGATGACTATATCTGGGCAGAACAAGTCTATGGTGGCATGGAGTTCATGGACTTTGTTGGATATACTTCTAATATTTAGGCTTAGTAGAAGGAAGTTACTTGGCTTTCTATTGGCTGTGATTTGGGAGAAGTTGTGGTTTCTAGTCTGATTATGAGGAGTGTGGTCGGAGATGGTAGGTCCAGGTTTGGGGTGGATGTCTCAACTTAGGGCTAGTTTTGATATGCATGAGGTTATTAGTTTTCTCAGTTTTTGAATGTGTTTATTAGGGAAACGTTATGATTGTGCTCTGTGGGTAATGGGTATGGTGGGGGGGTTACTATGTTAAGTTGTAGGGATGCCTTATGTTTGAATAATATAGTTGACAGAATATGTGGCGGGTGCATAGGGGTGGTTCTTGAGTTGGTGGGAGGGGAGCTGAGTGAGGGTGAGACATGAGTGGTGGTGTGAGTAGTAGTACAGTGGTAGTGGTTGAGTGTGGGAATGATGGAGTTTTGGTAGGATGTTAGATATGCAAGGAGAGTGCATGCAGTAAGCATAGGTATGGTATGCTTATACATGTTAGCTGAAGAGGAGTGATAGTAGTGGGAAGATGGAGGAGGTAGTGTTGGGTTTAGTGCCGTGGTTGGCTGTTGGAAAGATGGGAGGGGTTTGTGTGTGTAATAAAGATATGACCACTGGGACTGGGAGGGAAAGGGGGCAGGGTGGATAGCGAAGCAGGCAGAGACCCTGTTAGTTGCTCTTATGAGGGGGCTGGAAACAATCAGGTAACAGAGTAAACTGATAAAAGAACATATGATAGTGAATGTGGAGACTTGGGTAGGTACTCTGTATTTCCACGAACTATCAGTTAGCTGTGCCCCAGTTCAGGCAGTTTTAGTAAGTTTTATGGCAGGGCTGAGCATAAGATGCTCAAAGGGTGGTTGTAGGTTTAAAAATGGTGCCTGCCACAGATAATATTTATTAACTTTGGGATTGGCTTAAGGTAATAAACAGAGAAGGGGGAGGGGGAGAACAAGGATGTGAGCAGGCAGTTCTTTTGTACTGCTGCTAATGAGCCAAAGCAAAGACAAGTTTGTGTTTAAGAAACAATCAGAATTGACCAATGACTGCTCTGAAGCTGTAAGTCATTTCTTAACCATTTCTCAGGTGAAAAAATGTAAAGGCGGAAAGGTGCTTAAGAAGATATCTTCACTTCCAGGCGGGAACCAGTCATTACCAGTTTCGCGTACTCCCCTTCGGACTCTCTACAGCCCTCAGAGTGTTCACAAAGTGCATGGCAGTAGTCACAGCTCACCTGAGGCTTCAAGGATTCCAGGTGTTTCCCTACCTTGACGACTGGCTCATTACTGCCCCAACAACACGTCTACTGGATCAGGCCTTGACTTACACCCTAAACACTGCACAGCAGCTCGGAATATTGATAAACTGTATGAAGTCAAACCTTCTCCAAGTCACTCATTAGAGTACATTGGAGTGATTCTCAACACAATGACTTGTACAGCCTCTCTACCAGATCACAGAATTCAGAGGATCAAAGAACAGGCTCAGGCAATAATTTCACAAAATCTAGCCTCAGCTCAATCCGTTCTTCAACTGCCGGGATTGATGGCAGCCTCCATCACCACAGTCCCTCTAGCAAGGAGGCTTCTTCAATGGCTGCTTCTTACTCAGTGGTACCCATCCCAACACCCCTTATCTTTTCTGATTTGAATAACCAAGATTTGCAAACAGGACTTGCGCTGGTGGATGTCAAACAACCTTCCCCAGTGGTCTCGTCCCTTCACCCCTCATCAGCCCAACGCCACAGTGACCACAGATGCCTCCCTGATGGGGTGGGGGGGCTGTTTCAGGGAAAGACCGTCCAAGGCTCTTGGTCACAGATGGAGGCCCATCTGCATATCAGTGTTCTAGAACTGAGGGCGGTGCTACTAGCATTGCAAGCATTCCAATCGATCCTTCCATCAGGGTCTATTGCAATTCAGTCAGATAACAGGGTAGTAGTCTAGTACATAAACAAGGGGGAACCAGATCATACCCACTCTGTCGAGAGGCCATAAGAATATGGCAATGGGCGATAGCCTCCAACCATTTTCTGATGACACACATTCCCAGGAGCTCCAGCATGATAGCGGACAAGTTGAACAGATGCATTCTACAGCCTCACGAGTGGTCTCTCAATCCTCTAGTGGTGGCAAAGATTTTCAACCACTGGCGCCAGCCTTGTCGTTTCCTATTTGCATCCCCGTCCAATCACAAATGCAGCAACTACTTTGCCCTGATCCCCCCCTTGGGGTCAGTCACTGAGAGATGATCTAGTCCACGATTGGCCCTCGGGACTGCTATATGCCTATCCTCCAATACCACTTGTTCCCCTGTTCCTCAAGAAAGCATGCTGGTTAAAGAGCAAAGTGATCCTCGTTGCTCCATATTGGCCTCGACAAGTTTGGTTTCCCTTCCTGTGGCCTCATCTGCTAGATCGACCATGGATTCTCAGTCCAACTCCAAAGTTGATCTCTCACCTGCAGAATCTGGTTCATTCAAATCTATACAGCCAGAAAGTGACAGCTTGGTTTATCCACTTCCAATGATTGCCAGGAAGCATGATCTATCTTGCCCTGTGCGTGACATCCTGATTGCTTCTCATAGATCATCCACCAGACTACTCTACTGGATCAAATGGAAGAGGTTTTCTCTTTGGCTACAAGATAAACAAATGGACCCTTTTACAGCCCCTGTTTCTATTGTGCTAGAATCTCTTTCAGACCCTTTTAAGTCAGGGATAGCAGCTTCCACAGTTTGTGTTCATTTGGTTGCGATTTCTAATTTTCATAATGGCTTCCAGGGCTCTTCCTTAATGTCACACAGACTTTGTAAGACCTTTCTGAAGGGCATATCCCAACTAAAGCCTCAATTCAGAGAACCTGTTCAACCTTGGGACCTGGCCTTAGTCCTTCAAGGGTTGACATCTACTCCCTTTGAGCCTGCATCTACCTGTGATCTCAAGTATCTATCATGGAAAATGCTGTTCTTAGTTGTTATTACTTCTTCCAGACGTATTTCTGAATTACAGGCCTTGTCAATCAAACCCCCTTATCTCATCTTTCACAAGGACAGAGTTTCATTAAGGACCAATCCGACCTTCATGCCCAAGGTCGTTTCTGAGTTATCTATCAATCAGACTATTGATTTGCCAGTGTTCTTCCCAAATCATTCTAACAGAGGGGAATATTGCCTGCATACCTTGGATGTACATAGACAAATTTGTTTTTACATAGACAGGACTAAATTTAATAGAAAATCTGACCAGCTGTTTTTGGCCTTTCCTGAATCCAGACTAGGTTGTCCAGTTTCAAAAGTTACTTTAGCCACTTGGTTGAGAAGTTGTATTACTTTCATTTATGGCAAGAGTGATATTCCTTTGCCTGGCAGAGTAAAGGCCCACTCTACAAGTTCAGTGTCAACTTCTGCAGCCTTCCATGCGAGAACTTCTTTGAATGACATTTGTGCAGCTGCAACCTGGGCTAGGCCTCATACCTTCATTGCTCATTACAAATTGGACTTGGCCTCCAGAGGCAGGGCTTCTTTTGGTTCTGTGGTGCTCTGGAATGTCCTTCCATAGGGCCATCCAGGGAACAAGATAGCTGGGGACTGTGTCCCAAGAGTAAGGAATAAATGAAGATTAACAACATCAGATAAAGAAGTTATGCCTTACCATAATGTTCCATCTGAGTTGTTTCATCTTCGTTTATTCATTACGGCCCACCCACCTACCCCTCCGAAGTTTCTGGTGGATCTCATTTGTCCTTCTTTCCAGTTGTTAGGTCATGTCTGACCAGAGTTAGCCTCAACTTAATTTTTCCAATTTGCAAACTAGATCTGATGTAACAGGGAGAAGGTCATGATGGGTAAAATCTTAGCTTGAGAGGTTTGTGGCTGACACGAGCTTGACGAGGTCAGAACTGAATCCCAAGAGTAAGGAATAAATGAAGATGAAACAACTCAGATGGAACATTATGGTAAGACATAACTTATTTTTTTTTATTTATTTAATTATTTATTACACTGGATAAGTGGATTAATACATGCAGATCCTTTCCAGTCATATCCCAAAACAGAACAGCTCACTAAGGATTAGATGCAGGGATAATTTAGAGCATTCACTCAGCACCATGTTTTGGAGGTGGGAAGAAACCACAGTTCATCAAGGAAACCTATATGAATGTAGGGAGAACATATAAAACCCCACAGTTTGTTCAGCTTCCTACAATGTATTTTCTACAGAACTAGTCAGTCCATTCTGAGCATTTTCTAACTTTTAGGTTCTGCTTGACCCCTATTTTGCTATGACTCTGGAACATCATAACCCTGCAGGACATTTAGTAGACAAACCTTTTATGTTAACGTTTTTGCAGTTTCAGCAAACTGAATAATTTTTTTCTCTGTCTCTGCCTCCCATCACTCAGCAGACACTCACCTCATATTTCATCATATTTCAATCCTCTGTGATTATTTTGCTCATTCTGCGAATGCAGCAAACATTTTTATGCTATAATGTTGAACTGACAACATTCCATCACAAGTGTTAGTGAAATTACCTCACGTTACAGTACCTTTTTATGCTTACATGTATTGGTTTCCATACTAACTCAGGCTGACTGTTCCATAGTTATTTCTTGTAATTTCATTCATAAGCAACAAACCCCATGTCAGTAAGACAAATATAGCAACCTTCAATCAATCTTCTCGTTAATACTGGTCTTATGGCCGTCTAAGACATAACTGGACTGGTAAACAAAACAGATGGTTAACGCAAACAGTTTTGTAATAAAAACTCCGTTCAATATTCAGCAACAGTAGTTTGATACAAGAAATATAAAGTTGTGGTTACTAGCCACTACTGGAATGTATAACTGGATATTGTGCCACTCGACTCTACTAACAAGACTTGTAACTATTACGGGAGCAAGACAGACAT
>NC_056749.1:749337663-749383353 GCF_019279795.1 Protopterus annectens | reverse complement strand
GTACCTTATAGCCAGTCCTCTTAACTGGTTAAAATATTTAAATAAATAAAAAATAATCTTGTACAGAACTGCATACATATATATATATATATATATATATATATATATATATATATATATATATATATAGATGGGTCCACTTTGAAATCTCGAAATACTGAAATCTTGAATTTCAGTATTTCGATATCACAAACCCGAAAACCCATAATCCCAAATATCACAACCACGAAAATAGTATAAAAACATGTAGTATGCCTTTAACTCTAGTACACAGTACCTAAACCAAAATGGCTTTTGCAGCATTTGAACCACCTGGAACCATGGGGAACCGTCTACCAAACAATGGTGTCACTAAAAGGCAATAACGTATTAATACTAGAAGGCTATGTTTATCATCTTGAAAAAAGAGGCAGCATCTAGAACTACTGGTGCTATAAGTAGAAGTCTGCATGGAAGTGTAAAGGTAGGCTAATCACAGTATTTGTACCTACCGGAGAACAGCTACAGAAAACAGTACCCCACAATCACACAGGCGATCCTACAGAGGTAGAAAAGTATACCAGTTGTGCAGAATTAAAACAAAGAGCTGCAGTAACCAGGGATGCACCCGGTCTGCTCGTAGAGGATGCCCTAGCATCAACTTCCATAGATATCGTCCCTGAGCTGTATTTGATACAACAACATTTTAATGTTGGATTCTACCACATAAGTTAGCAGATACATAATTTACATATAAAATCGCATGTATCAGAGAACTTATTGATTTATTAATGGATTAATTTATTGATATTAAAACTGAGGTAGTATCTATTCTAAAGTAATTAAAACTGAAAAAGAGAACAATGGTTAATTCTATACTCAACAAAATAGATGCTCACAATAAACTTTTGGTTTATATGATTTTATCCTTAAATAGAACATTTTCAAGTTTAAATAATGGCAGCAGAATCAAAAGTCTCAAAATAAAAAGAAGTTATCCACTCACCATAACATTCCATGTTTGTAGTCCATCTCACCCTTCATTCTTACATATGGGTTCAGAGCCGATCCTTGGCTTCGACTCGGCCGATTACAAAGCTCAAAGTCTCTTAGTTGGCTCATGGCAAAGGTAGGTATCCCATAGTGCACTAATAAAATCCCCAGATCTTGTTTGCTGCTAAAGAAAAAGTTATCCAGAAAGAACAACAACAACAATGAAAGGTCTCCACCCTACCAAAGGCAGCACTATCCTGTCTCCCGATCCTTCCAGGATGGAGGTAAGGTGGCTGGGTTCATAAGAATGAAGGGCAAGATGGGGTACAAGCATAGAATGTTGTGGTGAGTACATAACTTCTTTATGTTCTGTAGTCCTATCTCGCCTTCATTCTTACATATGGGACAACGTCCATAGCACCTTTTTCTTGGGTGGCTCACAGGAATATATTCCTGAGTACCGTGGAACCAAAGGAAGCTCTACCCCTGGAGGTCAAATCCAATTTGTAATGAGTAACAAAGGTATGAGGGGTAGCCCAAGTTGCTGCTGCACAAATACTGTCAATTGGAAGTCTGGATTGAAAGGCAGCAGATGTGGACAGGGATCTTGTGGAATGAGACTTAATCTTGAAAGGGGGGTTCTTTCCAGTGGAGGAGGAGATAAAGAAAAGGCAGTTGGAAACCCAATTAGATAGAGTCACTTTAGAGACTGGCAGACCTATTCTAGATTGAGTAGGACACGAACAATTGGCCTGATTTTCTAAGTTACTTAGTTCTATGTAGGTAGAACCGTAACAGTCTGTGAACATCAAGTTGATGAAATTCATATTCTGCACTGTTGGAATGATTAGGAAAAAATACAAACAGTTCGATAGTTTGGTTCAAATTAGTCTGAGAGCAAACTTTAGGGTTGAAGGAAGGATTTGTTCAAAGGAAAACTCTGTCTTTGTGGAAAATCAAATAAGGAGGCTTGATTGACAGTGCTTGCAACTCTGATACCAGTCTAGCGGATGTGATAGCTACTAGGAACAAAGTCTTCCAAGACAGAAACTTCAATTGATACGAATGTGCGGGCTCAAAAGGAGGGGAAGTTAGTTTGGACAGAACGAAATTTAGATCCCATGGAGGCACAGGTTCCTGAAAAGGGGGTCTCAGCAAGGTAGCACCTTTATTTATTTATTTATTTATTTTATTTTATTTATTTATCATTTGTTGACTGGGAAAGTCCGACTAGGTTCCACAGAGCCTGTTTTCAGCGGAGGCCCGGGGAGAAATGCTCTAAACTAAGGAAGGTTTTACATAATCTGTGTGCCATCAGATTAGGCTCATGTTGTCCCAAATGAAAGTTTGATATCACTGCCAGTTGGACTCTAACTGTAGCAGCAGCTGATCCCTGCTGGAAAAGTTCAGTTAGAAATTCTAACACCAAAGGAATGGATGCTGTGTAAGGATCTACATTTTTCTCTTTTGCCCAGATAAAAAATCTCCTCCATTTGCTAGCATATAACTTCCTAGTGGAAGGTTTGTGTGAAGATGTAAGGATATGGGGTCACAGCAGGTGAAAAATCATGAAGCCTGACTAGGGATGGAAGTGGAGCAGCCATGCTGTCAAGTTGAGGGTAAGGAGGCAGGGGTGAAGGGAGCCTGACATTTGTGTCAAGAGGTCTGGAACTGGGTCCAGAGTCCATAGATTGTCTTGGAGATGAGACTTGAGAAAGGGGAACCAAATCTGATGAGGCCAGTAAGGAGTGATCAGAATCATTTTGCTTCCCAAGAACTTTGCTTTGTGGATCACTTTCGATATGAGCGGAAAGGGGGAAATGCATAAAGGAGTCCCAGAGGCCAATCATGAACAAGTGTGTTTCTCGGTGACTCCCCCGGAGGCGGGATAAGGGAGAAGTAGCTGCTGCATTTGGTGTTGATCTGGCTGGCAAAAACATTCCAGTAAGGCTATCCCCATTTGCGAAAAATCTGTTCTGCTACTTTCTGATTCAGAGACCACTCATGAGGCATCAATATTGCCCTGCTGAGCTTGTCTGCTATCACACTGGTTGCCCCCAGGATATGCGTTGCTACTAGAAAGCGCTGGGAAGATATCGCCCACTGCCAAACATGAAGAGCCTCTCGACAAAGGGGGTAAGATCTGTTCCTCCTTGTTTGTTTAGATACCATACCACTGACATATTGTCCAACTGGATTGCTACCGTCCCTAAGGGAAGAAAGTCGTGAAGTGCTTGCAATGCTAGAAGCACTGCTCTCATCTCTAGGACATTGATATGCAGATGAGCCTCGTGATCTTGCCATGTGCCTTGGCCAGCCCTGCCTAGATAATGCCCCCTCCACCCTATCTGGAAGTCATCTGTGGTCACAGTGGCAACGGGTTGGTGAGGGAGGAAGGGTGTTCCTGTCATCAGCTGATTGGGCTGAATCCACCAACGAAGGTCCTTTTTGCAAGACTCTGTTATGAGAATATGATGAGATAGAGGCAGTTGTTGAAGAGACCACCGGGAAAAAAGTAGCCATTGAAGAATTTGCATATGCAATCTGGCTAATGGAACTAGATTTATGGTAGAGGCCATGGTCCCTAAGAGTTTCAGCACTGTTTTTGCCTTGACGTTTTGTAGGGGTAAATCTGTCGTCTGAGGTTTTGAATTCTGTCTGCAGGGAGACTAGCTAGCACGGCAACTGTATCTATTTCTGCACCTATAATAATCACAAATTGAGAGGGCAACAAGACAGACTTTTCCCAATTTATCGTAATCCCCAGCTGGGAACAGAGCTGGATGGTTGAATCCCTGGCTTGTAGGAGTAGGTGCCTGGTGGTGGCGGTCAGGAGCCAGTCGTCCAGGTATAGAAACACATGGAATCCATGATGTCTCAGGTGAGCAGTCACTACTGCCATACATTTGGTGAACACCCTGGGGGCTGTAGTGAGACCAAAGGGCAGAGCACAAAATTGGTAATGACTAGCTCCCAGCTGGAAGCGTAGATGACTCCTCAATGCTCTGTTCATTTTATATGGTAGTACGCATCTTGGTGGTCTATGGAGCACATCCAGTTGTCTTTCCCTAACAGAGAGAGTATAGACTGCAGCGTTACCATTCAGAACTTTGCCTTCTTTACAGATTCGTTTAGTTTGCTGTGGTCCAAAATGAGCCTCCAGTCCCCTGTTCATTTTGGCACTAAAAAGAATCTGGAGTAAGTTCCGAATCCTATCTGGGCTGCAGGGATGGTTTGGATGACTCTCTTTGAAAGCAACTTTTGAACTTCTATAGTTGCTTGATCCCTGTGATTGGGTGGAACATCTGGGATCTTCTTTGGAGTGTGGAGTGGAAGAAATAAGGGTATGGAATATCCTCTGGTGATTATTCTTTGTACCCACTTGTCTTGGATGATGTTGAGCCAGGCTTCTGAATACAAAGATAAGCGACTCCCGACTGGTTACAGAGAAGCACAGCCAGGCCGCACATTAGGAGCACTGATAGGGACGGCCTCGAAAGGAATCGTGGCCACCCTGGTTTTGCAGACCCCCCTCTGCCACTAGGGTGATGTTTGCCATTAGCTCCTCCTCCTCCTCTGCCTCTGAAGGAGGAATCACCTTGTGTGTCCAAGAAAATTCTCTGGGACTTCCTGAACCACATTTTACCACCTTTCTGACCCTTGTGATATGGTCTAGAAGGGATGGTAAAATGTACTCCCATGGCAGAGAGAGTTTTCCCTTCTTGTTCACACCTGGTGAGTGTATCTTTTACCTTTGGTCCAAAAAAGACAAGAACCGTCAAAGGGGGCATTGGTAAAGGTAGATTTGAAGGACTCTGCAAAATTACATAAGCACATCCAGGAGTGTCTCCTAAGGGAAACTCACAAACCCATGGCCCTACTCACTTCGTCGGCTGCATAGATCATCAGCCTCATGGAGGAGTTCACAATGGAGTTTAAGGTAGACAACTGAGCAGTCACCTTCTCAGAGACTCCTTCAGTTGATGTACCTTGAAGAGTATCTCCTAGCTTCTTGAGGAGATCTCTCTGAAGCTTAGTAAAATGTGTGAGATAGTTCAGCGATCTGAGGGTAAAAGCCACTGAAGAGAAGATACACTTCCCGTATCTATCCATTGTTCGAGACTCCTTGTTCAGTGGATGGACAGATGTAAAAGTCTCTGCTAGTTCCTTCTTAGTGGCTGCCGCCACCACCATGGCATCTACAGGCACACCCTTGGTCAAGAACTCTTTTTCTTTTGGGGCCAAGAGAAATTTGTTGGGTCTTCTAAGGACTCGCTCCATGGCATCAGGAGTTTTCCACACTTTCGACTAACTAGGTCCATGAGTTCATCAAAAAGTGGAGACAGCCAAGAGGCTGAAGGTTAAGACCTGAAAGCCTTCAGGTATACTAACTCCTCATCAAAAGGGGTGACAGTGAGCTAGCTAGCTGCCTCTCTGCTTCAGGATCTCTAATATGTCTACAAAGGAGACATCATCAGAGGATGATTTGGGGGACCCTTCTGACTCCTCGAGGTCAGTGTCTGAGGTGAATGACTCATCTGAGGAGTCTATATGCTTCCTCTTGCATGTCCTCTTTCGAGGGGGCTCCTCAGAAGGGTTTTCTGGGGAGGTCTTAGAAGACTGGGGGACACCCAATGGGGGCTCCTGAGGCTGCAGGTCTCTGCTGTCAAGGGAGAGAGAGGGTCCTGAGACAGAAGTCATTGCTTGAGGGGGAAGAGTATCGGTACCCTTGTGTGGAGCTGATAACCGGGACAGCATGGTCCTCATCATCTCAAATGCAGATCTATCTGGCTCCGAAGACAGCCCTGGTTCCAAGGAAATGGAGGTAGTCCTCGGCTCCAAAGCGATCAGCTCCGAGATGGATGTAGGGTCCGAGCTCAACTTAGCCAACACATCAAGAGGTAGACTCGGCACCAAAGAGGTTCGAGTCCAAGTGTCCCTGTTGGGGCTGACTGGTGAGCTTCAGCTCCTAGACACCTTGGATGGCACCAAAGGTGTCATAGTGGAACTTGGCTCTGAGACAGCCACAAGGGGAGCTGGAACCAAGGGGTCCACAACAAGCGGTACCAAAATCTCCAGCTCCAAAGGACCAACTCAGCTTGGAGGAGGAACCACAGCAGGGAGAATGGTCTTAGATGGCTCCGGAGCAGCCTGGGTCAGAGCCAACAACAATTTGGGTAAAACAGACGACTTCAAGAATCTAAGCACTATTTTCTCTATGTCCTCTTCCAAAAGGCTCTTGAAGGATCATGATGACAGGGTAGGCAACCTATATCTCTGTAAAATGGGAGATCGTAAAGTCGGAAAGACCAGCAAAAGTTCTCTGTATCAGCTCCGATGCAATTTTTCAGTAGTCGGCTCCGAAAACCTTGGGGCCGACACTGCAGTGTCAACATCGACAACCTCAACCGGTTCCGAGAACAGTGGAGCTGAAGAGGTAGAAGGTTTGTCCAATTTTAAGGTTTTCTGAGGAGGTTCAGACAAAGCAGTCAGTGGTGGAGAATGTCTCTTGGCCGACTAGACCTTCTCTTTTCTTGATGAATGAGACTTGGAAGATGAAGAAGAGCTTACTAAGTCCTCCTCGAAGGAAGGCTTAAGGAGATCTTTCAGAATTAATTTGTTCTTTCTCTCCTAGAGAACTCTGGAGCTAAAGGATTGACAGAAAGAACAAGTTTCCTGCAGGTGAATGGCTCCGAGGCAGTAAACGCAATTACTGTGACCATCTGTAATCTACATTTTTTGAGAGCACTTAAGGCACTTTTTAAAACCCAAAGGTTTATGGTCTTTGGATTCCTCTGACATGACTACAAGGAGTTCTAGGAAACAGGAAAAAGGAGGACAAGGGCCTCTAACGTAAACAGGCCTCGCCCTTTATGACATACACAGAAATAACAATGAGGACTAGGTCCTCTAAATTAAACGGGCCTAGCCCCACTAAACTAACATGCACACAGAGGAAAAAACAACAGAGGACTAGGTCCTCTAACTTAAATGGGCCTAGACCTATTGAGGAAAGAGTCAAAGATAACAGAGGTCTAAATCCTCTAACTTAAATGGACCTAGCAGCGGAAGACAGAAAGGAAGCTAGCCAGAAAAAAACAGACATCTTAAACAGCAGGCAAACTATTGAAAATTAGCAGCAACACTACACACAATATACTAAACTATCAAAAATAGTCAAAAACAAGGTCCTAACTCAAACAGGGACCCACAGTAATAGGAACTGGATAAAAAACCTAGCACACAAAAGGATACCACACAGAGAACAAAAACGGGCCAAAAACAGCCAACAAGTTCTCAACACTAAGTAAATATAGCAAAAACATTACTATTAACTACCTTTGAATAAACTATCACTAAGATTAAGTATAATCAGCTATCTATATGAGGAAGAAACAGTAAAAATGTGATGATAATGAAAAAATATGCAACTTAGCCACGGCCAAGCAAGAAGCACATATGAACTCGTAGACGCGGCAAACAAGATCTGGGGGTTTTACTACTGTGCTATGGGATACCTACCTTTTCCACAAGCCAATTAAGAGACTTTGAGCTTTGTAATTGGCCGAGTCAACCCATATGTAAGAATGAAGGCGAGATTGGACTACAGAACAGCTGTACTTTCTGAGTATTAACAAAGCACTGGATTCGACGGTCACTGCAATCGAAAAACTCAATTGCCTTTATTCATAGATTCTAAGTAAGACATTCAAAAGTCTTAAATCTGGATATTATTTGTAAAATCATTTACAGATAGATAAAAATGCAGGTATGAAGTGGACCACTGCTTGATAGGCTTGGCGTTCAAATCTCATCTCATGCCTGAAATCGTACGTTGTAATTCCATTGGTATTTAATATGAATCCGAGGAAAAAGGACAGCAGAATAACAAAATAACAGGCATCTTCAAAAACATGGTAGAAACTAATGGACCCCAAGCATATGTCGGAAAAAGTACTGAAGAAAATTAATGTACAGTTTGGAGATGTATAATTTATGATTATGTGAACACCAGTGAATAGCTTTTTCTACTCATATACATGATGCAGCAAGCAGTTTTACATTAACTGCAAAGACTCAAAAGCAAAAAAGGAAGCTCCCTGGATATACATAATACATTCCTCAAGGTAAATATTGCTATTGTCTTAGCATGCAATGGTCAGTAAAATAAGTATGTGATTCCTGTCTCACATCTCCGGGGCATAATGTTTTATCCTGACTTTCACTTATCATTTGTAAAGAGACAGCATCTTCTTCTCATGTCAGCATTGGGTTTTGTTACTTCATATGCCATTAATGCCAAGTATTGTCTAAGTGAAACTATGCAGTTTTATTCTCCAATGCAAGGAGTCCGGGAACTATTGGAGAGCTTCAAGCAGAAGTGCAGATAGGGAAGATGGAGACCATTGGTATCACAGAAACATGAATCAGTGATAGATGGGAGGGTGAGACATGGTTTTGAACACAGAATGACAGAGAGCAGTCAATTGAAAGTGGAGGAGGCTGGGTAATAAAATGGTCATAAACAACAATGAAGACAAAGATTGAGGCAGAGTAGCAACCTCCATAAAAAGAGATTATCAGATGTGAGGCCACAGAACAGGAATGACACCAAACCAGAAAGAGGCAAGGGTGCAGGTAATGTCAGAAACAGATTAAGTAGCCTGAAGGCAGGAAAACGATATACTGGAAACTGCATTTTGAACTTGAACAACATACTTCACAGCCTGTTATGTCATTCTACAACACAAACATTTGTCTAATATATCCAAATTCCTGAAAGTAAACAACATTGAAGTTAATTCTAACTTGACTCATAAGCAAAAAACATTTTTTTTAAATTCATTTAGCATAAATATGAACAGTCGATATAATTAGGACTTTACCCCAACAGGGACACTTCACACCATATTATTTCATAAGCAGAGCTTCACACATACTAACACAAAATAATCACATATTTCAACTTTTTTATTTATTTAAAATACTTTAAATATACTCACAATGTTCCAACTCTTTTGGAATGAAAAGCTGCAAAGAACTTTTATCATATTATGAGATTTTTGTTGACCTCACATCTTTATTGTGTAACGTAGTATTAAGCAGAAAGTATATAAATGTTTATGCTAATCTTACATTTTTGAATTAGGGGAAGCCTATTTTAAGGACTAAAGCATTTTATGTATGAAATATCACTTGTGGCCTCAAAGCATGTAAAGAAAATGTTTCTCACCAAGTGTTTGGCCTGCATAAATGCATAATAGTCTAGAAATAACATCAGTTAAATAATTTCAGTATGTAATTAAAATGCAGACATTTCAATGAACCTTAAGGCACTGTAAGAGAAAATTGTATTTAACATCTAGTGCAGAATTTTATATTAAAGCAGTTTTTCAAACACAGATTGATACTTTGCTGCTTTTCCATCTTTCATACCCTTGCTGCAAAGTCCTTGGTACTTAGGATTTTGTGCAGCAGTGTTACAGAAAGGCAGTAATCATTTTAAATGCATAAGTTCACAGAAGCTTATAAATATGACCTTTAATGTATCTGGCAAGCCTCTACTGCAACATTCATAGCATAATGTGATCATTTCCTGACATAACATTTGCATATGTCCATCATGTATGTAGCTTCATATTATATCAGTATATATCTCTTTCTCTTTGGGTATCTTTTCGGAGGGAAAACATTTAGCCAAAAGGCTTAAGTACGTGATGTATAACATCCTTAAGTATATGCTGCCTTATATATTTCCATAATGCTGTTCATATGAACTCGAATCTGTGGAAGTATTTTACCATTTCAGAGTGGCAAAATTAAAAATTAGGTGAATAAAAGCTTCAGCTAAAATGCATTTGAGGGCTTAAATTACAGTCTGTGTGTTACATTGTGTGGCTCAAGCAGAAATACTTTAAGTATTTATTTTTTGTTATATTGATGAGGTTAGTGCACATTTTAATGACAATGGTAAGACTATTAGAGGAACAAATCAAATGTTTTATTTCCTTGTCTTAAAGTAGTCTGAAATAGAGTACATTGCTGTAATAATAGTTTTAGTACAGATTTTCTAAGTGGTTTACATGTGTGTGTTTGAACTTTGTAACTGTATATATCTGTGTCTATATATTATTATACACATATTTGACTCATTTGATTTGATTTCAAGTATGTTTACCTGTAGTTGTAGGTTCCTGTATAGATGTACATTCATAAATGTGTGCATGAGCGCACGTGTATGTGCGCTGTTAAATATGTATATATATATATATATTATGGAAATATGTTAGAAATATGTTAGCATTATGGAAATATGTTAGAAACCTGGGAGGAAACTCCCAGATATGCTCAGAGCTAGTTCAAAATGATGTGAAGATTACTGATCCTACAGACATTGCCAACATACTGGCTGACAGGTTCAGTGCAAACTCCCTCCCCCAAAAGGAGAGAGATCTATACCAAACGATTGCAGCCCCCAAACATCTCCAGCCCAAGTGAGAACTGCTCTCTCCAAAGCAAAAAACACAGCATCCATGGGACCTGATGGTGTCCCCGGCTGTGTGCTCCATGAACTCAATGAGGAATTAAACCCACAGCTAGGACAGCTGTTTAATCAAAGTCTTACCTCTGGATACGTACCCAGGGAGTGGCGCACTGCAACTGTGGTACCACTTCACAAAGGCGGTGCCTCCACCGACCCTGGAAATTACCGGCCCATTAGCTTGACAAGCCTTATCTGCAAAGCCATGGAGAGGATCATAATGGACCTCATAAATAAAGACATAGGGAATTTGCAGACTTTGGATCCAACCCAGTTTGGCTTTGTCAAAGGCAGATCATGCCTTTTAAACTTGGTTGACTTTTGAAACAGTCACCAAAGCCATTGATGAGGGAAAGGCAGTCCATACAGCCTACCTCGATCTGGCTAAGGCCTTCGATACAATACCCCATTCTGGTATCATTGAAAAACTCATCAGCTTAAATGTCAACCCATACATCACAAGATGGGTTGCAAACTGGCTGAGTGACAGAACCCACAGGGTCAGAGCTGCTGGCGCCATGTCAGACTCAAAGCCTGTCACAAGTGGTGTCCCACAGGGCTCAGTCCTGGGCCCACTCTTGTTTGGCATCTACTTTTCCGAAGTACAAGCAAACACAGGAGGGTTATGGCTGACAAAGTTTGCAGATGACTGCAAACTGGGCCATAGTAGAAAACACATCTGACACAGATATCCTTCAGAAGGGTCTCACAGAAACGGATAACTGGTGCCAGAGCCACGGCCTAAAGTTAAATGTCAAAAAATGCATAGTCATACCCTTCGGGAAAAACAAGGTTACCCCTAGCTACCAAATAGGTGGCAATCCACTGAGCACAGAAGAAGTTATCAGGGACCTGGGGACCCAGGTTGATAGTAGTCTGTCATTCGACACCCATGTAGCTAAAGTAGTTAGGAAGACCTTCTACATTGCCCACCTTATCATGAAGGGATTCTCATCTAGATCAAGGGAGGTCATAGTCTCCCTTTACTCATCACTCATCAGACCAATGATTGAGTACAATGCCCCATTCGAATGTATCTGACCCGACACTTGCAGCAGCTGGAGAGGCCACAAAAGTTCCTCACCAAAAGGATAAAGGGTCTCAAAATCTGTCCTATGCTGCCCGACTGAAAGAACTCCAGCTCTATTCAGTCGCTTACCGCTTGCTCAGAGGTGACCTTTGCCTAACATACAAGGCCATGTCAAACCCAGATTTGATGAATATGCTTCACCTCAAAAAATCTAGATCCATCAGAGCCACAAAGGCGGGAGACTTAAACCTTGACACGGCTATTAATAGGACGTGCTGGAGGGATAGATTCATCACCCAAAGACTCCCTATGCTGTGGAACAAAATCCCGGTACATGTGAGGCAGAGCACCTCGCTGGCCTTGTTCAAGAGAAATCTTGACCAATGGATGGGAGATCGCAGATATACCCCAGGGATTACCTCAGTGTCACTGCTCGACAGAGGCACAGCAAAATAATGGGTATAGTTCCCCATACTAAAGGGAGTCACAAAACTATGGGCTAGGCTTGTAAATGCCCTCGGGCAGATAGCCTAGTATGAACCTATGAACCTATGAACTATATATATATATATATATATATATATATATATACATATACACAACCATATACACATACATACATATTATGTACTATATGTTTTATGCATACTACATGCACACACACAGACATGGGTCACATTCACCCAATCAAGAAATCAACTTGTTTGACTATAAATAATTCAATCAGCTGATCCTAAGTACCAACTTCTTTGGGGGTGTGAGACTGCAGTACAGTTGGGATCTAGGTATATACCCTTTCCCTACTGCAGTGTGATCTTGAAGTTCATAGATTCATAGGTGTATACTTGAATAAGAACCACAATGGCCCTAATAAGCCTAGCTGTGCTACCCAAATTTGACCCTCAAAATTGATTTATATAGTGAGTCATTTACTGGCTGCTTATGTCCATCAGAGACATAGGCACCAGACCAGGGGTGAATTTCTGATTACCTATCCATTAGTCCAAGCTGCAGTTAATAGGGATAAGGAGCAACTCTGCTTCACAAGGATGTGGAGCCTGTTCCAGAGAACTGGAATTCTCTGAGAAATATATCTGTCTCTCCAACATGTGCCTTTTATGTTGCAAGCAAAATTTAGGTATTTTGATCTAGCAGTTCTGATGTTGTTTGTTTTGTGGATGGGCAGAAGATTCATCAAAACAGGGACAAGGGTTGCCTTGTCTGTCCAGGCAAATACCAGGCAAAGATCAGCAGTCAGAAGTCTATGTGATACTTAGTAAAGACACAAGGCTTTAAGGTGATCAGCATAGGACATTGTGTTTACTCCCTGTATTCTTTTTTTTTTTCCAAAATTTTTCTTTTTCTTTTTACATTAATAAATGTCACAGATAAAAACCATCTTACAACATGACTATATATATATATATATATATATATATATATATATATATATATATATATATATATATGTTATACATTGATGTCAATACCAATGAATATAGGTCATACAATATATCTATTTACGCTATGAACATAGATGCTTTCACTGTTAATTCCACAGTTATACAGACAGTATATACATTCGTAATATCCAAGTTATTTAATATCTGAACTTGTATGTGTTCTTTGATTCCATTAGAGTGTATTTCTAAGTTGCTGTGTGATGAATTATGCTAATATGATAGTAAAGGTTTGTTCCCAAATTTCTCTGATTTCATGTTTTTGCTTCTTTTATCTATTACTATTTTATGAGCTAAAAGGTGTTGTATAGCTACTTGTTTAAAACCCTCCCAAGAGATATTTATCATATCTAGCCATTTAAAAGCTATATACAGTTTCATTAGTAGGAAGATTGCTAAAAGTGTATTTGCGTGTTTCCTTGGTATGTTGGGTGGGAGAATGTGTAATAGAGTGAATTCCCAAGTTAATGTTGATGTTTGATAACCCATTTTTTGTAATTGTACCCTGAGGGAGTTCCAGAGTTTATAGACACATTTACAGCTCCAAAATACATGGATTAAATCAGCTATCTGGTCTTTACAGTGTTGGCAGAAAGGTGATTTTGATGTGTTAAATTTGTGTAGGACTGCAGGTGTAAAATATGCATTATTATTGTTGCCTCTTAGCAAGAGGTTCTCCTGTTCGATTCTTCGCTGGAGTGCCTTCTGTTTGGAGTCTGCATGTCCTCCCTGCAGTCGAGTGGCCTACGAAAGACATGTGTGAATGGGCGCGCCTTCGCTGAAGGTTAGGCATTGGGCTGGCAACTTGGCACCATAAAAATCGATTGCCAATCATTAGCGGACCGGAGACTGGGAAAAGCCGAAAAGACAAACAAACATTGATCATGAGCTGAGTGCATGCTAACTTTTGAGGGGTATAATGTTCAGTGTTAGATTGATTGCCTGGCTTATTTGCTGATCATCTATGGATGGTTTAAATTTTCTCCAGTAGTTAGAGAGGAGGAGGTCTTTCTGGTATTTGACTTCAATTATCATTTTATATGAATTAGTAATAGCTTTTTTTGTTGTGATAATAGTTTTCCAAAACCTGCTACAAGTTTCTCTGTCACTATTGGTCATAGTAGCATTTTGGAGGTAACTGAACACAGTTCTTTGATTTGTCTTAGGATTATTATATGTGATTTAGGGAGGTTTAAGTTGGTCCTCATTTCTTGTATTGAGCGGTTAAGGTAAGGATAAATATCTTGGATTGTTTTATCTTTTGGTCTGGGAAAAGGGACTAAGTCCAGCATCTTATTGTTTATTTTTAAATTTGGGTTTTTATGAAGGGTTGCAGTATTGTCATGGCTTGTCCAAGGTTCAAGAATTGAAAGTGTTTTTGCGCTAAGTTGATAGAATGTTTTAAGGGCTCTATAATGTTATAAGTTTGTATTTCTTTCTGCTTCAGGAATGGAAGTGCTTTGGGATTGAAACCTAGAGCTTTAATATATCTATAATAGATTGTCACCCAAAGAGGAGACCGATTTTCCATTGACGGGTTATGTTCAGCTATTCTTAATATTCTGTTAGTGTTAATGATCGAGTAGTACATTTTAAAATCTGGTAAATTTATTCCTCCTTTGTTTTTGGGGAGTGTTAATTTTGGATAGGAGATTCTGGTTTTTTTTTGGGTTCCCATATAATTTTTGCTAGGAAGGTATGAATTTGTTTAAAGAATTTATTATGTATTATTGTCTGTGATGTCATGAATATATACATTAATTAAGGTAAAATGTTCATTTTAATTATTGATACTTTGGCCAAGAATGGTAGTTTTAGGTTGTTCCATCTTTTACAGTCTTGCATTATGTTTTGCCATTTAAGGTTTACATTGTGTTGGTAGAAGTCTTTGTTATTCTTGAAAAAGGTGATTCCCAGATATTTAGTTTCTTCTTTTATTTTTATTGTGTTTAACAATGGTACTAGTGAGATGAGTTTGGGTGTTTTTAGGGGGAAAATATTAGTTTTATTGAGGTTTAGTTTGTAGTTAGACATAGTCAAGAAATGTTCAATTGCAGTTATTATTTTGTTTATATCTGAATTTGGTGCAGTGCAGTATATGTTCACATCATCCGCAAATGCAGTAAGGTATATTTTGAAATTGTGTGTTGATAGAGGATCGTGTTATGTGTTTTGTTTAATGTATAGAAAAAGTGGTTCTAGGTATAGGTTAAACAGGAAGGGTGATAATGGGCATCCTTGTCTTGTTCCAATTTTTATTAGGATCCTATTTGACCAAGTTTTATTTATATATAGAGATGTGTATGGGTTGCTATAGAGAGTTTGGATGATCTGAATGAAGTTATTGGGTATATTAAAGTAGGGTAGTGTTTGGAGTAAGAATTCTAGGTTAACCCTATCAAATGTCTTGTGGGCATCCACTAACATTGTGTAGATGTTGATATTGTATCGGTTAGCGTAGGATATGTGTGCATCTAATGTTAATGTATTGTCACTAGTCTGTCTATGTGACATAAAACCGGATTGTTCTGGGGATATGATTTTCTCCATCAGATTTTTCATTCTGTTTGGAAGTATAGAGGTAAATATTTTAGTATCTATATTTAAGTGGGAGATGGGTCTGTAGCTGTCGAAGTTTTTGGGGTCTTACTCCCTGTATTCTTGATGTAAGGAACCTTTCTGGGCATTCCAGCTAATGCATGTGTTTGGTCAGGTGCATACTAAAGGGGGTATTATACTCTATGATGGGTGTAATGAGGGCTGAGTACAGTTATATGATAACCTTTCTGGACCTAGATGCCATGCCCATGCTTATAAGTTGAGCAACACAGAAGGATTTTCTTATTACCTTGGACATACAGTGGTCAAAGGCTAGGTTACTGTTTGCATGAGCTCCCAAATCCCTGACTAGTTAATCAACCTTTAGGGGTGTTTTATTGATCATGTAGTTAACCAGGGTGGTGGACTTCCCAAAGGGTTCTATAATGCATTTCTCGGTATTGTCCCTTAAGGCATGGCTTTGGCATGAAGCGTTTGCCTGTACTAGATCTTTCTGAAGGATGTTCTTGTGTGGGGGGAATCAATAACAGCTCCCAGTTTGCAAACATCTGCAAACTTGCTTAGACAGAGGCTTTTGACACTAGCTTTGACATCCAAGAAATAGATGCCAAACAGGAGTGGGCCTAGCACAGAGCACTGGGGGACGCCACTGGTGACCAGTCTCTTTGTGGATGTTGCTTCACTGATCCTAACCTCCAGAGTCCTATCATCTAAGCCAGCTAGCTATCCAGTGTGTTATATATACCTAGTTCTACAAGTCTATTGACAATGCACTGGTGTGTTATATCAAATGCGTTAGCCAGATGTAGGTAGGCAGTATGCACCATTTTCATCTTATCCATTGCTTTAGTAACCTTCTGAAAAAGTCCACCAGATTCAGTAAGTATGACCATCCTTTGACAAAGAAAAACTGGGATGGATCCAGTGCCTGGAGGTTTCCTATGTCATCATCAACCCCATTTTCCCATCTTTTACATATGGTCAGGGCATTGCATCAACTGTTGCCATCTCTCTCTATTCAGTGCATTCTCCTGCCTTCTTTGTCACTCATGCCTGACTGTCACAAGTCTTGTCTCACACAAGCTATCTACCTATTAGCTGGATGTCCTTGTTTTCTCTTGCCTCCTTCCAGTCTATTCTAAATCTTCTTCACTAGATTGTCTTCTGCTTTTCGGCCCATATGCTCAAATCATCATAATCTGCTGTCTTTGACATTTTCTGCAATTTGATCTACTTTGGCTTCTTGTCCTCAGTTTTTTGTCTGTCCCACATCGTACATCAGGCAATTCATCTTCAATATCTCTAGCTTCCTTATCTGCTCTGCTCTTACTGTCTTGGTTTCCATGCCATATATCAGTGCTGGTCACACCTATTTTTTATACTTTAGAGGTTCTTTTGCATTCTTCTGTCATATACTACAACTAACACTCTGTGTCATTTGACTATGTTTATAGCTTTTGACCTCTTCATTCAGATGTCCTTTCTCATCAATATACCTCCCAGATACTTGAAGCTGTTAACCTATTTCACTATTTTTCCTTCTGTCTCAATTCTTAGCTTCTTCTAAACTCCACCATTTGCTGTCATTACAATTGTCTTTTCTATACTCAGTTTCATTCCATGTGCTTTCAGTTTTACATTCCTTTCCCATATCCTTTGCTGAACTTCTTGTTCAAAGTCTACCTTTAATTCCACATTGTCTCCATACAGCAACTTTGTCAATATGTCCCCTCCAATCTGTTTGCAAATGTAGTTCATTACCCATATAAACAGCAGTAGGCTCAGAGCTGAACCCTGGGGCACACTCACACCCACTGGGAACCCCTCTGTAAGACTGAACATTGTTCATACTTGTACATAGTTTGCACTAATTCTACCAATGTTTCTGGGACTTTGAAACACCACATAACTGCTCAAATCAACTTTCTTGGGAACTTGTCATATGCTTTCTCCAAGTCTAGGATTGCCCGGTTGGACTCTCTCCTCATTTCTAGCTTCTTCTCAACTACCTGTCTCACTGCAAACACTGGGTCAGTTGTGCTGCATCCTGACTGGATTCTGAACTGCTCATCTCCCATCATCCTTTCTTCCACTTTGCATAGTCATTTATCAATCACCCTCTCCAGAACTGTCATGCAGTGTGAAATGAGTTTGATGCCTCTTTACTGCCCACAGTTGTGGATGCCCCCTTTGCTGTTCAACACTGGCATTAGTATGCTTATTCTCCAGTCATCTGGGATACAATTTTCGATCCACACTGCTATGAGTTGCTGCAGGAGCCATTTCTCCCCATCTCACCCAGCATCTTTATCGTGTCTGCAGTCACCTCATCTGAGCCTGCTGCTTTCCCTGACTTCACTGTCCTTAGCGCTGTTCTTACTTCTTCAATGATGGGCTACACATCTTCTCTTATTGTAGACTGTGCCTGGGGTAGTACAGCTTCTGTGGAGTTTTCTTCACTGAGAAGCTACTGAAACTACTCTTTCCATCTATGTTTGATGTCCTGTGGACTGGTGAGCAGGTTGTTGTTAGCATCACTTATGAAGGCTGTCTGACTATCTTCTTTATCTTTCTGTCTTTGCCATGCAATCTGATATATTTTCTTCATGTCATCTACCAATTGACTTTACAGGAGATGACGGATGCCTTGTTCTTTGCTATTTGCAACTCCTTTCTTAGCTTCTTTGTTAGCCAACCAGTTTTCCTTCCTAACCTGGTATGTCTTTTCTTTCTCTCCCTTTTTCATGAATTCCTTTATTTTTATGACTTCCTGGACTTCTGTATTCCACCACCAGGTTTCCTTATGTACCTTATTTCCATACCTGTCTCAGCCACATATATCTTCTATGGTCATCCCACATACTGTTTTGAGGTGCTGCCATTCTTCTTCAACTCCACCTATTTCCTCTTTTTCTTGAGGTGATAGAGCTCTGAGTAATTCCTTGAACTATTATGTTTTCCCTCCAGTCAACTTCCAGGTCTTCAGCCTGGTCTCCGTTGGCCTTAGAGCCTTCTCTGACCAATGCTTGCAGCTTATTTTGGATACCAGTGGTTTATGTTGTGGGCCAGATTCTTTCAATGAGGATGACTTTGCGATCTCTGATTCTACCCCAGTGCCCTTTGCATACTAGGAGGAAGTTTACCTGAGTTGCACGTTGGCCACTCGTGTATATTATCTTATGACTGTCTCTTTCTGAACTATATGTTTTCTACTTTCAAGCCATTTTCCAGACAGATGTCAAGAATGGCCTCTCCTTCTTTATTACTCTTCCTCCACCCATGAGGACCCAGGCAGCCTCTTATCCTGTTCTGTCTGTCCCGATATGTGCATTCAAGTCAATCATCATTAACACCAATTCAGGTTGCCCTGCTTGATCTAGTAGGTCCTACAAGTGCTGTCTGAATGCACTCTTTTCCTCATTATGACAACCATGTCGTGGGTCACAGGCTAAAACTATGAACACTGCCCTGTCATTAGGCTGGACTCTGACTGCCATGAGTCTGTCACTAATTCTGATGACATCCCTCACTGTCTTCTGAAGCCTCTTTCTCACTACAATTCCCACACCATTTCTATCCTGTCAGGATCTTAAGCTAAGTGGATTTGCTGCACTGCCCATCCATCTTGTCTCCTGGATACAAAGAATGTCCAGCCTCCTCCTTACCATCATGATATCCACTTCAAAACTGCATCCTGTCAGTAACCCTACATAGAATATAGCAGTTCTTAGTTCATGTTTATCTGATTGATTATTTTCTTTCAATAGGTAAACAAAGCTGGGAAACTGGACATTGGATGGTCAGTAGCTTATTTATCCAGGGCTGTTAGGCTTTATGATGGGAATACACTGTCCAATAGGGCCACATATACCCCTTCCCCCCACCATTTTAGTGGGTCTCTGGCATAGTTTGGAGAAGGCTATATCCTCAAACCACATTTTACCGGCAAATACCCTTGCCCAATTGGCAACATTAGTAAACACTGCCAAATCACCTAGAGACATATTTTACATTATCAAAAGGCTAGCCCTGCCACAGCTAGCAGTCTGTAGTCCATGTTCTCCTTTCAGGAGGACACTTTGCACCACAGCAGAAGTCCAAAGCAATTGGTTTATACAACACTTCCTCTTGTAGTCTTTGTTAATAATTTCCATGATAGTTCTTTCCATGGTTTTGCAAATAAGACTAGTCATACTAATGGGTCTGTAGTGCTCAGTACCTATTGAAGGTCCTCCCTCATGAAGGGGGATGACCATCTCCATCCTCCATTTATGTAGTACAAAGCCTGTTTTAAGACTATAGTTAAATAATGACCTGGGGGTTCTACTAAGTCGTATTTTAGACTGTTCTGGCAGCATCATGGGATGTTATCAGGGCTCATCAAGGCTTTGTTCATGGCTTTAGTGAGTGCAGCCAGTAAATGCTCCCTAGCTAGTTTGAAATGTTATGTTTGATGTTATTTTTGGAGGATGCTTGGATGTGGGGAGAGGGTAATGTTGGAACTGAATTTGTTCGTTAAGATGTTCACTGTATCACCAGGCTTGGTAAATGTGGCACCATTACCCTACAAGTTCAGCATATTGCTCTGCGCTACCCTTGAGTTTTCTGACAAAGATGGAGATGGCATTATGTTTGTCTTTCACCTGGAAGACTATCTTAACCTCAATGTTGGCATTGCTTAACCTGCCCTCTTAGTTGCCTATTTTCCTTGATGAGAAAGTTTTTATCTTTATGTGAATTACCCTTCCTGATTTTTGCATATTTTTTTTTCTTTTGTTATATACCTGTTTCATTTCAGATGCCATCGTGGCAGTTTGTTTCTGGGGCTAATTCTGGGCTTATTTCTCTAGGAAAAGCAGCCTCTATGCAGCCATTGACATGGTTTTATAGAGGTTCTGAGAACAATTCAGCTTAGGATGCTGTGTTCTTGAGGCTTGGAGGGGCATTGTATTTTCACAAACCATAACTTAATAAAAGGTAATTTGCCTTGGAATAGTTCCTAACTGTTATGGTTTTAATGGGATTATAGAGTTGTTTGAAGATTTGAAGGAGACAGCTTTACAATCAGATCTTACCAGAGAGGATGAGACATTAGGGTGCAGCATCCTACCATATTTGTGAGCATGAGGTTCAATATGTTGGAACTTCGGTAGGTGTATTCACTAATTGGTCAAGGATGTTTGTATTTACAAAGTCCAGAAATCTTTGTGTTTGTAGATTTGTGGCTGTGTACAATTCATAGCCTATAGAGTTGTAATTAAAGTCTCCCATGAGTTAGATGCTAGGCTGGGGAGAAGTATCTCCAGTATGTCCAAGTACACATTTGTGTGCTCTTTGTGACACAGAGGGTGATCTATAGCTGAGTACAATATGGAATGGGATTTTGTCTGTCAAGATTTGCACATGGTGGAACTCCAGCATGTCATCCTGTTTGACCATCCTAGGGGTATGCTTGCTGTTGATGTATATTGAGACACCTCCATCTTTAGCTCTTGTCTGTGCATCTACTGGTTTAAAAGTATAGAAGGCACTGAAACCTTGCACTGATGTGGTACTCTCTGCTGCTTTAAACCATGTCTCTGTAACTGCACAGGTGTCTATATTCTCAAGTCTGAGGAGGGCTTGACTGGAGTATAGCTGTTTATTTATTCTCCTAGCATTGAGCAGTAACACCTTGAAGTTCAGTTGAGCTGATTTTGCTATGTCGGTAGTTTATCAATTTGGCATTGCCCAAAAAAGCACTATGGGGGTGTGGATACATTTTTAGTCAGTATTCAAAAGTCTAGAGGGGAAAGGTGCAGACCATCAATGAAAAGCAATTTGTCTATTAACCATGTTGTCCCAAGCTGACAATTATTGGACCCCCTTAGAATGGTACCATATAGACCTCCAGTTTTTGAAATCGATCATTTTTCCTCATTCTGTGGCATCCTCAGTGATGGTATTATGCTGCTCAGTGTTAGCCTCCTACCAGCCTGTGACACATAGTCTGAGACCCCCAACATCACTTTCCATATATAGCACAGGGATGTACATCTCAGGTTATTTAAACCCAAATGGACGATGATGGAGTCATACAGGTACCTGTGGCATAATGACGTCAGTGTGTATGTGATTCGGCAGATCCTGGCTCCAGATAAACAACTAACAGTTATATCTTCTACTTGCTCAGCCTGGTTAGAGGAGCATCAGTATATCTCACAACTGAGTCCCCTGTGTCAACAGTCCTGGGAAGTGTGTTTGTTTGATTTAGAGGCTTAGTGTGTTGGACTTTACTGAGAATGACAGTTAGGTGTGTCTTTACTGAGCTCCATTGAGCTTGCTGAGGTATAGCTTTGATAATGAACAGTCTAAGTGAACTTTAAGAGGCATCCAATTACATAATGGCAATACTGGATCTCATTTAGAAACATGAATGTAATGTGTTAGTGGGGGATGGGACAGACACAGAAAGTGTCAGGTAAATGATAAGTAGAATATAAAACATTGAAGTGTTAACTGGAATAGAGACACTTCTCTCACTGTTTAACTTCTACTGGCATAAACTGGAACAGACACACTTCTCTCACTATTTAACTCCTACTGGCATAAACTGGAACAGAGACACTTCTCTCACTGTTTAACTTCTACTGGCATAAACTGGAACAGAGACACTTCTCTCACTGTTTAACTCCTACTGGCATAAACTGGAACAGAGACACTTCTCTCACTATTTAACTCCTACTGGCATAAACTGGAACAGAGACACTTCTCTCACTATTTAACTCCTACTGGCATAAACTGGAACAGAGACACTTCTCTTACTGTAACTCCTACTGGCATAAACTGGAACAGAGACACTTCTCTCACTATTTAACTCCTACTGGAATAAACTGGAACAGAGCCACTTCTCTTACTGTAACTCCTACTGGCATAAACTGGAACAGAGACACTTCTCTCGCTATTTAACTCCTACTGGTATAAACTGGAACAGAGACACTTCTCTTACTGTAACTCCTACTGGCATAAACTGGAACAGAGACACTTCTCTCACTATTTAACTCCTACTGGCATAAACTGGAACAGAGACACTTCTCTCACTATTTAACTCCTACTGGCATAAACTGGAACAGAGACACTTCTCTCACTATTTAACTCCTACTGGCATAAACTGGAACAGAGACACTTCTCTCACTATTTAACTTCTACTGGCATAAACTGGAACAGAGACACTTCTCTCACTATTTAACTCCTACTGGCATAAACTGGAACAGAGACACTTCTCTCACTATTTAACTCCTACTGGCATAAACTGGAACAGAGACACTTCTCTCACTATTTAACTTCTACTGGCATAAACTGGAACAGAGACACTTCTCTTACTGTAACTCCTACTGGCATAAACTGGAACAGAGACACTGCTCTCACTATTTAACTTATACTGGTATAAACTGGAACAGAGACACTTCTCTCACTATTTAACTCCTACTGGCATAATCTGGAACAGAGACACTTCTCTCACTATTTAACTCCTACTGCAGTTTAAGGTACCAAACTATGTAGACATTTACTAGTAACACTATTTATGGAAAAATGCAGTAATAAATGATTAAGGCTTACATCTGAAGGAGTCCACAGTCCTGCCAAAACTGTGAATTAAAATATTAGACTATGGCCCAGTAGGGTCTAAAATACAAATGGATAGCTTTTACAAGTATGTCTTTGTCATAAGGTGTATATCTAGACTGACACTGCCTTCTATTTTATCTCTACAAGCTTTTATTGAGCATTTCCTTTTTATGCTGCTATCTCTGTGTCTTAGTGTGAGTGGACACCATCATCTCAGGTACCTCAGAATAACATATATTTTCACGTTTACGTTTTTGCTACTTGTACCATTTTTTGCTCTGAGGTGCCCTGTGCATGAACTTTACTTCTACTTTTTCTATCTGCCACATTTCTGTACTAAGACTTACTATAAGCCTCTACACAGATTTCAGTGTTGTACTGATTATTTATGAGTTTCCTCTCAGGTGCTATACTGATATATCTTATAATATCGGATTTGTGTAGCTCTATTATTGGGAAGTGCTTCTGGTAACACACAGCATCCTTTATAGTGTCAAAAACATCCAGATTGTCATCCCTTCTGCAGCTTCTATGCTACATTCCTGCTTCTTGTTTTGATTCTTGATTTATATATATTATTGCTGCTTCCTTCCTGGCCTCTGAATAGACTGAATGAACATAAGCTGTTAAGTGCATCAGCCTGGCACACTGCGTCTATGCCTTCTCATTCCTTCCACATGTTCCACTGTACTTTGGACTGGGGACATTCTTTTCCAAATATGACATTATGAATCAAGTCAGGGTTTACACCAACAGTATGTAGGCATTTTCTTAGAAATGGTTAGATATCTCTGTGTAAGGGTATACTCAGTATCATCACAAATACATACTATCTTCCCTTTCTATCACTTATATTATGCCTACCAAGACATTCTCTTCATGAAGGTAATAATAGTGTCGGAGTGTAGCAGGGTAAAAAAATTATTTCTTCCAGAAATACAGTACAGATCACTTGCTTGGTTAAAACACAATGCAGTAATGCTGACCCACTTATTATAGTATAGACTTATCATACACCATTGGAACAACTTGATTTGTAACTAGCATTGTCTTTGGTATTACCAGAACATAATTTAGTTACATGACTCCATTCCCCACATTTGAAACACGTTTATATATTATTTTTTTTCCACAGAAGATGACACTTTAGACTTAGAAGCAGAAAATTCAAGTCTAAGCAGTGTATCATTAATTAATAAGCATTTTACAAAATTTACTAGCTTATCAGTGTTCTTACGCTCAAGTAGCAACTTCTAATGTATTACACTACTAAGCAAAGCTCTTCTAAATCCTTACACAATAGACATTCAATTATTTTTATTTTGCCTTTACTATTATATTTTATCCAAATCTTGAAAATAGGTTTTGATTCATGCACCTGTGCTCTTACTGGTTTATTAGCATTGCAAGTCCAGTTAAAATTTATATGGTCATTCTTCAAACGTTTTTAAAGCCATATCTCACAGTTCTTTCTTAACCTTTTCATACTCTGCATTGTCACTGCTATTTTTGTCTATATATATTTTTAATGATTCTCTTGTTAACGGAGCTATCCAAATTCTCTTTCATTGTGTTATTTTTTTCAAATGCCACCAGTTAGAATACCAGATCACTTTCCTTAATCAACTTTTTATGCCAATCATGTCGGAGGGTTGCTGGGAAGTTAACCAATCCAGTTAACAATCACTATAGTTATACCAGCTACTGGTCAGTCTCCTGTGTGAATTACAGGAAGAATTTCAACAATTCTTTTACCATTGTAAGTAAATGACAATCCCCAAGGCCATAGCAGAAAAATAATCCTGTACTAACATCCCAGGAAGAGCAACAAAAACAAAATATTATTAGTAAACACATCAGAGACAATAGCAAGAATGTCTTAGGGGAACATTAGCAACTCCATAGGGAAATGTTAGCCCAATCAGGTTACATACTTGGCACCAGAGATGTTGTGAGAAATTATATAATCCTTTGCCAAACTGTCCATGTACACACCGCCACTCTAAGTCTAAAAGACACTGAAAATTTTACATAAGAACACATTTTTATTGGTAGGTCCTCAGGGGAAAAAATAGCAAATCTGGCTTTCAAAAAGCAAGTGAAACACTATCTTGTAGATATTCACCATTAAGGCCTGATTAGTACAATCTGTGCAGCAAAAAAGGTTGTGGCAAAAAAAAAAGAAAAACTGCTGTGGATCATACCAGGCTTTTTGCCTCAGCTTCAGTAAGTAACAGAAGATATAGCCACCTGAGTCTATTACTGGGCCACATCCACAAAAAAACGTGTCTGGGCTACTGAACCCCACAGTCTTGGGTCTTCAAATAAAAAAAGAAGTTATGTACTCACCATAATGTTCCACGTTTGTTGTCCATCTTGCCTTCATTCTTATTGGTTGGGTTTGGAACCAATCCTCGGTTTTGACTCAGCCGTATACTAAAGCTAAAGGTCTTCCACTGGCTCGTGGCTGTATCCCTATCCCATCATGCTCTAGTGAAGCTCCCCAGATCTTGTTTGGTGATAACCATAGGTACCTAAGTTACTATCAAGACATCTTATGAAGACAATGAAGAAGGTCAGAGACACACTTGCCAAAGAAAGAACCTCTTTGTCCTCTTTGTTCTCCAGGAGCCATAGGTAGGGGAAAGGAGGGTGGGGTGTAAGAATGAAGGAGAGATGGACAACAAACATGGAATGTATATTTATTTTATATATTTTATTTTATTTTACATTTGTTGACCGGGATAGTCTAACTGGATACATGTCCATTTTTAGCAGAATTTCGGGGAGAAAAGCTCCAAGGTAAGCAGTTAATAGTTACAAATGCATATATACATTGGTTACATATTTACATAAGTAACAAGTATACAAGTTATACAAATTCCAAGGTTAGAGATTATCCCAGGTGTAAGTCCGGGTTAAGTAACACAACTAAGCTAAATTACAGTTTTTAATGCCATACTAGAGGACAGTTAGTCAGGTTTGATACATTGACATAGCCAGTTTAGTTTCAAATATTGTTTGAGTCTTTTCTTAAATTGACTCAGGATGGTAAGTAAAGTAATATCAGCTGGGAGTGAGTTCCAGGATCTACCTACAGAGTTGGCAAAGAGAGAGTCACCAGCTGAGTTATTAGTTTTGATAGTCTGAACTAGCAGTCTATTAGAAGATCAAAGAGGTCTGGGATTATTATAGGGGTGATGATGTTTTTAAGTGCAGGAGTATTGTCCGGATTGTAAAGGATTTTATATGCCATAATCAATAGGTTATACTGGATCAAGCTGGGCAGTTCTAGCCACCCAAGCTGGTTTAGATTGATACAGTGGTGTGTCCTATAAGGCAGACCAGTGGCAAATCTGGCAGTGTGGTTGTAGCTTATAGAGAGTTTGTTAAGGACAGACTTGTTTAAGTTAGAGAGTAAAGGGGGTGCGTAGAGAAGAATTGAAAGTAGGTGAGAGCGAACTATGGCAATTCTAGCAGGTGGGGTAAGGAAGGCTTTAATCCTGTAAAGTGACCGTAGTTTTTTATTGATGGTTTTGATGGTATGATTAACATGCAAGTCGAATTTAAGATTATCTATGATAACACCTAGTAGTTTTGTAGAGGTGTCTGGGGAGATTATAGTGCCATTCTTGGATTTTATGGTAAAGGTACATGCAGTGGACCTATGAGTTGGTGAGTAAAGTAGCAGGTTTTTTGGGGGGGATTTAAGATCAGACAATGTCCAGAAAGCCAGTTTTCTACTATATTGAAGGTGTTCTGAGTAGCTGACCATAGTTCAGTCTGAGATGTGGCAGAGCAGATCAGGGTGGAGTTGTCAGCCTATTGAATACAGCTGACTTTTGGGATGGCAGTATAAAGGTCATTGATGAAAATGGAGAACAGGAGGGGCCCTAGTACAGAACCCTGGGAAACACCAAGGGAGTTGGGTAGGAGGTTAGATAGTTTGTTTTGCCAAAGGACAGCCTGCTGTCTGCCACTCAGATAAGATTGGAACCATAGAAGGGCTTTGGTATCTAGACAGAATATTTTCAAGGTGTGGATTAGTAGTTGGTGACCAACCATTTCAAATGCATTGGAGAGATCCAAGAAGAGGGCAGAGGATAGGTTATTATTGCTGTGATTATGGTTTATGGTGTTAGAGAAGGCTAGGAGGGCTGAAGTAGTGCTGTGGTGAGGTCGGAAGCCGTGCTGGGAGTCTGCCATAAGATTATCTGAATTAGGTAGTGCAGCAGTTGTCTATGAATACATTTTTCCATGATTTTTGCAAGTGGAGATAATATAGCTATTGGCCTATAATTAGATAGTTCAGTAGAGCTACCTCCTTTTTGAAGTGGGATTACATAGGATATTTTCCAGATGGTGGGGATTTTAGCTTCTACTATGGTTCGATTGATTAGTATTGAGATGGGATAAGCAATGGCATCAGCTGCTTTTTGTAGATACTCAGCAGGGAGTAGATCAGCAGAAAGTGTAATTGGTTTTAATTTTTTTTATCAAAGCACAGATAAGTGACGTGACAACTGGTTGGAAACTGAATGAGAGTTGTTTACTAGGAGTGGTGTCCTCAGGGCTAGGGGAACTTGGAGGTAGTTGGCTAGCTATGGCTTGGATTGTCTCAGTGAAAAATCGATTAAACTGACTGAGACTTCCTCAGGTGGTTTATCAATGGTGGCTGCAGGAGTTGGGGTGGAAGTTTGTCCAAGATGTAATAATTTATTTATACCTGCCCAAAACTTCTGAGGGTTGTTTTGATTTTTTTTTTTTAGATTATAGTAGTAGTTTTTTTTGTCGTGTAAAATGGAATTTTTAGATTCATTCCTTGATTGCCTATGTTTAATGTGATCTGGGGGATCTTTTGTAGTATGCTATTAATGCCCCTGCTTTGTTTCTAAGGTTGATGTTTAGTTTGGACTCTTTGGAAAGCCATGGCACAGTTTTTGCCTTTGTTCTTATTGAGTGAACAGGTGCATGAGAGTCAAGGATCTCAAGGAATTTGTTGTTAAAGTAGACAGCTGCTTCCTCTAAGGGGAGGTGTTTTAAGGCTGACCATTTACATGAGTTTAGTTCCTATTGGAAGTTGGCCGTGTTAAAGTTCTTATTGTTTCTTACTGTTCTGAGTATGGGTTGGTGGGGTTAATGGCTTTATGCTTAATTATATAGATAAGAAGTTGATCACTTAAGTCATCAGGGAGGGTCCCAGAGGTATACAGTTGGAGCTGACTACTGATAAGTATCCAATCAGGTATACTTTCTTTATGGTTAGGTTTATATATCCTGGTAGGGGTGGTTATGATTTGTGTAAATGCATGCAGGTTAACGTGGGTGGTTGTGGATTCTGAGGAACAGGTGCTCCAGTCTATGTTAAAATCTCCAAGTAGTAAGGTTTCTTGGGGGTAGGTACATGATAGCCAGTGAAGGGTATCTTTGAGTGCCGATATGTTATTTCCTGGGGGAATGTCATACAGATGATATTGATATATTTATTTTTATTAATTTGCAATTTGGAAGTGAGAATCTCTGAGTTATTAATTTGAGGTGGTTGTATAGCTTCACTGGTGATGTTTAACACAGATTTATAGAGAACAGCTACCCCACCTCCCTTCCTGGAAGCACAATCCAGCTTGAGTATGTTATACCCAGGTGGTAACACTTCATTATCTGTGGAGTTAGGTTTTAACCAGATTTCGGATAAACAGAGTATCTCAGGAGAGTGACAGCCAGGAGTGCATGCATTTCATGTACCTTGTTGTTTATACTTCTAATGTTGAGATGACAGACCAGAAGAGAGTTAGGGGCCTATTAATTTTAGGTTTATAACTTGGATTGCAAGTTAAGGGGGGTAGGTTTATCTGGAGTGGATGGGCCAGGGTTTGGGTGGATATCACCACCAAGTGTGAGGTTATGTTGAAACCTAGTGATAAGTTTCAGGAATTTATTTATAAGTTTATGGTAGTGTTTAGATCTGGAGCTAATGTATCTGGGATTGGTATGTTGATAGTGTGAACAGGTTGTGGGACTGGACACAGTGCTGTATGATTGGTAAAAAGTGATAGGAATTACAGCTGGGGTGATGGTATGGCCTTTTGGGTACTGAAATCCTGTGAGAAACTGGTTTTCATACAAGGTAAGGAGGTATGGGGCAAGCAAAAGGGGTAGTAAAGAGGAGTATATCATTGTGAGTGGTGGAGTATATGAGGTAAAGGAACTAAATTACTTAGGTGGTACAACACCAGAAGATATAGTAGTAGTACTAGACAATGGAGTAGGAGTGGGAGAAATTATGACAGATATAAGCTGATAGGTTCTAGTAACAGGGGGTGTGGCTTTATGACTATACATTTAGTGGTACTGGAGGTGGGTGTGAATTGGGGGCAGGGTGGGGTGCGGATCGAGCCCGAGCACAGCGAGGACAAGAGGAGAGGGGCATAGCCAGAGTACAAGGTTTCTTAAGTTTCTCTTAGAGCTGTAAGGTAAGTATATAGGGAGTCAAAGCTCTTTGTTTTAGTAGCTGTAGTTTAGTATAATTTTTAGGGTAGTTGCTGTAGTGTAATATAATGTTTAGGATTTAAAAGTTAGAAACACTGTCTTTAGAGGGTAGGGGGTAAACTAGTACTTCCTTAGAACTGGGAGTAAGCCAGTTGTTATGGGGGACAAACTATAGGTACTTTAGACCCAGAACAGCAAATTACAATTTAAAGTGGAGTAAAGTAATAACATTTAACTTTGGCAGTTTGTAGTGGGCTGGATTCATTTTATGTTCTCAGGCAGATGTTCTACAGGGTAGCATCCTCCAAGTTTAGAGAGCCCTTTCAGGTTGTTATTTGAGGGGAACTACCTGGAGATGAGAGTAAATTAAAGATAAAATAAGTAGCTAGCTAAAGAGGCAGCATTTTACTATATTACAATCCTGGGGAGTGGGAATTACCAAGCTCGTCGGTAACCTAGTGTAGCATTCTGATGTAGGGATATCAGGCAAACAATTGTACTATCAGTACGCAGTAACCCACCAAAACAAGTGTTTACATTAGGATGTTATCCTATCTAGCACAAATGTAGTACTGTTAGGTCGGCTATCAATTCAAATCACAGCAAGTTATTATACAGCAATTTATATTACACAAAGCAGCTACCGTTCAGATTAGCTGCAGTATATACAGTAAGCTATTAGCTCCATGAACACTTCATTTACTTCTTTATAAGGAATGGAGCACTAACATTAGAAATCCTTTTTATACTTTATCATTCAAACAACTGGCCAAACAGGTTACAAAATGACTCCAGTATCACATGCAGCATGCTATAGTTATGTTTTCACCAGATATACTATGCTGTACACTAGTCCACTGTTGTTTAAGCATAACAGGTTTTAAGCAGAGAAAACCAGTTCAATAACAATGCACAGTTCTTGTTATATGGCTAATTATAGTATGCTATACACTAGTTCACTTGTCAATTTAAGCATAAAGGCTTTACACAAACAAAGCAATTCAGTACACACCAGGTCATTGTCATATTATGCAAAACAGGTTCTAAACAGAGAAACCAAAACAGTAACAGTGCCCAGCTAGAGAAATATCATCTTTTTAGCCATAATTGGCTTAGTACAGAGAAATAATTTCAAGCAAAAAATACCATGTGGGAGAGAAGGTGAGTACATAACTTCTTTATGTTATGTTGTCTTATCTCACCTTCATTCTTACTGGTTGGGACAGCTCCCTAGCACCATATATCTTGGATGGCTCATGGGAGTATATCCTTCCGGACAGTGGACCCAAAGGAGGCCCTGTCCCTGGAGACCAAATCTACTTTGTAATGAGTGATAAAGGTATGAGGCATTGCCCAAGTTGTAACAGCACAAATGCTTTCAATTGGCAGTCTAGCTCAAAAGGCAGAAGAGGTTAAAATGACTCTTGTAGAATGACCTTTGACTTTAAAGGGAAGAACTTTGTTATTAGAATTATATATAAAAGTAATGCAATCTAAGAGCCATTTTGAAAGTGTGACCTTAGATATAGGGGCACCTTTATTTGCTTCTGAAAATGACAAATAACTGATCAGATTTCCTGAAGTCCTTTGTCCTATGTAAGTAGACGTGTAATTGTCTATGTACATCCAGTTGGTGAAGCTTATATTCTGCCTTGTTGCCATGGTTTGGGAAAAACATGGTAACTCTATGGACTGATTTAGGTTAGACTCTGAGCATACTTTTGGCAGGAAGGATAGGTTTGTTCGAAGGGATACTCTGTCTTTATGTAAAGGCATATATGGTGGCTTTATCAATAATGCTTGCAGTTCTGAAACTCTTCTAGCAGAAGTGATAGCAATCAACATACTTGTTTTCACGTTAAAAATTTTAGATCACATGATGATGCAGGTACAAAGGGGGGGAAGGATCAAACAGGACAGAACAAAGTTTCGATCCCATGGTGGTAGGGCTGTTTTTATGGGTGGTCTTAACAAGTTACTACCCTTCAGGAAGACTTTGGATAGTTTGTGGGACATCAAGTTAGGGGCAAAATCGCTTATATGGAAATTAGATATTGCTGCTAACTACACATGAATGGTAGCTGCAGCTGCACCTTCATTAAATAGTTTTGCCAGAAATTTGAGACTAGAAGTTATAGGAGCAGAAAAGGGGTCAATATGCTTTGTCAAGGTCCAGGAAGAAAACCTTTTCCATTTACTGATGTATCATTTTCTCATTGAAGTCTTATAAGAAGATATTAAGATATGTTTGACTGCATGAGGGAAGTTAGGAAACCTGGCTATATTTGGAATTGGTGCAGCCAAGCTGTCAGTTTGAGAGTTTGAAGACAAAGGTGGAGCGTTCTGCACATATGAGTCAGAAGGTCTGGAACTGGGTCTAGAACCCACGGCTTCTTCTGAAGATAAAGGCCAAAGGAAGGGGAACCAAATCTGATGAGGCTAGTATGGAGCAATGAGAATCAGCTTGCTTCCCAATGAGCTGGCTTTCTGGATAACCTTTGGTATTAGAAGAAAAGGAGGGAAGGCAAAAAGAAGTCCTGAGGACCAATCGTGTACAAGTGCATCCCTTGGTGACTCCCCAGAGGGGGGAATCAAGACAAAATACATGCTGCATTTGGCAGTCATAGATGTGGCAAAAAGGTTGCAACAAGACTGACCCCATTTTCAGAAGGTCGTCTCTGCTGCCTCTTGTTTTAGAGACCACTCGTGAGGCAAGAGAATTGCTCTGCTGCGTTTGTCTGCTATCACGTTGGATTTCCCCGGGATGTGCTTTGCTGTCAGAAAGAGATGAGATGAGATTGCCCACTGACATACTCTGAAGGCCTCTTGACAAAGGTGGTAAGACTTGGTCCCTCCTTGTTTGTTTATTGACCAGACAACTGACATGTTGTCTGTCTGTATTGCAATTGTTCCTAGCAGGAGAGAGTTGTGGAGTATCTGCAGAGTCAAAGCACTGCTGTCATCTCTAGGATATTGATGTGCAAATGGGCCTTGTGATCCTGCCAAGTGACTGTCCTTCCCAGATAATGCCCCCCACCCTATCTGGGAGGTGTCCGTAGTCACTGTGGCCACAAGCTGTGGGGAAAGAAAGGGTTGACCTGATGTCACGTGATTTGAGTGAAGCCACCAGTGAAGGTCCTTCTTGCTGGGCTCTACTCATTCCCTCCAGAACAGCTCTTTTGAGTGTGTACCTTTAACTCCCAGTGGGCGTGGCTTCAGCCTTTAAAAAATGAAGTTATCACCTTGCAGTTCTAACAAATAGTCATTGACATAGGTCAAATATCAATACAATTGTGTTTGCCATCATGTATGCTTCAAGATAAAACATTCTTGTACCTTGTATTTAGCATGGTTTTGGAATTATTAATGCAAATATGAACAAGCATTATTTGACACCTAGAGGCGCAGTAGGAGGTAACTGCAGATGCACCTGGAGACGTCACTCAGATGTAATGAGTTAACAGAATTTGGTGAGACATGGGTAGTTTCTGCAAAGACCACTGGGTGCATATTAGCCACTGCAGACTTCTCATGTGCATGCGTGCTAGTGTAACTAAACTAATCACTGCTGCCATAGTTCCCAAGACTTTCAAAATTGTCCTTACCTGTACTCTTGTATTGGAGAGAAGGTTGGAGACTTGCTGTCTCAAAACTAAGACTCTCTTTGCAGGAAGTTTTGCCATCATGTTCTTTGTGTCTAGATCTGCTCCTATAAACACGATCCATTGTGATGGCAACAAGGCAGATTTTTCATAAATTATTGTGATTCTCAGGTGAGACCAGAGAGAGAGATAGTGGTGTTTTTTGATTGCAGTAGTAGATGCTTGGTGGTGGCAGTTAGGAGCCAGTTGTCACGATACAGAAACAGTCGGAATCCTAGACATCTCAGGTGAGCCTTGACTACTGCCATGCACTTGCTGAACACTCTGGGGGCTGTAGTGAGACCAAAGGGCAGAGCTCAAAACTGGTAATGTCTGGCTCCCAGCTGGAAGTGCAGATGACTCCTGGATGGCCTGTCCATCTTTATATGGTAGTACACATCCTGGAGGTCTATAGAGCAAATCCAATTGTCTTTTCCCATAAAGTGAAGAATCGACTGCAGTGTTACCATCCGGAACTTGGTCTTTTTTACCGATTTGTTTAATTTGCTGAGATCCAAAATTAGTCTCCAGTCCCCTGTTCTTTTTGGCACTAAAAAGAATCTTGAGTAAGTTCTGGATACTATTTGGTCTGCAGGGACTCTCTGGATGACTCTTTTGTCTAGCAACTTTTGAATTTCTAGAGTTGCTTGCTCCTTTTGATTGAGTGGAATGTCCAGGGATTTCTTTATGTTTGGGATGAGAAAAGGGTATGGAGTATCCTCTGGATATGATACTTTGCACCCACTTGTCTTTTATTTCTAGCCAGGCTTTTAGGTACAAAGATAAGTGACCCCAGACTGTCTCCAGAGATGGACAGATGGGCCTCCCTTCAGGACCGCTGAAATGACATACCACAAAATAATCCCTGTTGCCCTGGTTTTGCAGACCCCCTCTGCTGCATGGACAGTATGTTCCATTTGTAATTCCCCCTCTGCCCCTAGGGGAAGAGTCACCACGTGTGTCCTGAAAAACTCTCTGGATTTATGGAACCACATCTTTCCCCCCTTCTGGTCTTTTGGATAAGGTCTAGAAGGTACAGTAAAATGGACTCCTATGGCAGAGAGAGTTTCTCCTTGTTCACACCTGGTTAGTTTCTCCTTAACCTTTGACCTGAAATGGATGAGCCATTAAATGGGGCATTAATAAAGGAAGATTTGAAAGATTCCACAAAGTCACATAAGTGAATTCAAGAATGTCTCCTTAGGGAAATTCCTGAACCTGCTGCTCTGCTCATTCCATCTGCTGCATAAGAAGTGTGCCTCATGGAAGAGATGACCACAGAATTTAAGGTGGAGAGCTGAGAGGAAACCTTGTCTGAAACCCCTGAAGCTACTGTACCATGGAGAGCATCTCCTAGCTCCTTTAGGAGATCTCTTTGTAGCCTTGTAAAATGCATCAGATAAGTTCAGCGATCTGACTGCAAAAGTCACTGAAGAAAACATGCACTTCCCATATCTGTCCATCATATATGACTCCTTGTTCTGTGGATGGACAGACGAGGATGTTTAAGAAAGTTCATTTTTGGGGGCTGCTTCCACCACCATAGGATCTACAGGGACACTCTTAGTCAGGAAGTCTTTATCTGTAGGGACTGTGATGAAATTATTTGGCCTCCTAGGGACAGGCTCCACTGCATCTGGAGACTCCTATGCCTTTCAACTAGCTAGTTCCATAAGTTTGTCGAAAGGCGGAGACACCCAAGTGGCTAAAGGGTGAGACCCAAAGGCCTTTGGTAAACAGACTCCTCATCAAAAGGATTGATGAGCTTCCAGCCACCTCTCTGCTGAAGGATTTTTATGATGTCTGCAAAGAAGACATCCTCAGAGGGCAACTGTGCTGACCCTTCAGACTCAACAAGGTCTGTGTCAGAGGTTACTGACTCCTCTGGGGTGTCCAAATACTTCAACTTGCAGAGTCTTTTACAAGGGACCTCTTCAAAAGCATATTCTCAAGGGGTTTCAGAAGAGAGGGGTTCACGTAATGGGGTACCCTGAGGCCTAAGGTCTCCGTTGGTCTGTGGATGGTGTGGTGCAGAGACACATGCTGGTGTCTTAGGTGGAGGAATGTCTGAACTCTTGAGTGGAGCTGTCTGAAGAGACAGCACCCTCCTCATCAGCTGAAAAGCCCCCCTCCCCTAATCTGAAGATACCTCTGGCTCCGAAGAGCCAGAAGCGATCCCCAGAACCAACGGGGTTAGCTCTGAAGCTGATGTAGAAGCCGAGCTCATCTGCACCGAAGCCCAGAAAGGTACGTTCAGATCCAACAAATGTCCAATCTGACTTCGCTCCCTGGACCTGACCAGGGAGCATAGGCTCCTAGACTCCTCAGACAGAACCAAGGATGTCGGAGCAGACATCAGATCCAATGATGCCAGGATCGTTCTCGACACTGATGCTTCCGCAACAGTCGGTTCCAAGTATTCCACCTCCGAGGTCCCACATCGGCTTGGAGGAGGAATCAATGTCAGTGGTATAGTTTTGGCTGGCTCCGAATCCCTGTGGGTTGGAGCTGAAAGGATTTTGGCCAGTGCTGGTGTCTTCAGAAGCCTATGCACCACCCTATCCACATCATCATCTGAAAGACTCCTGGAGGACTTAGAGGAGAGAGTAGGGGATCTGATTGACTGCAAAATAGATGACCTCAGAAAAGGAGTAACCATGTCCATAGGCACCGAAACAGCTGGCGCCGATAAAGCAGATTTTGTTGGTTCCAAAATATTCGGAGCCGGAGATAAAATTTGGCTTAATTTATTAACAGGCTCTGATTGCCCTGAAGAGGGAGAATATCTTTTAGCAGATTTGTCCAATTTCGCTGATACTGAAGTGCCCAGACCTTCTTCTAGAGCTTTCTGGAAGGGGGACTGCAGTAAGCCTTTCACAATTAGCTTATTTTTTCACTCTAGCAGCATTCTGGAGCTGAATGAGTGACATATCAAACATGACTCCTGAAGATGTACTGCTCCCAAGCAGTAGACACAAACAGTATGGGAGTCAGTTATCAACATCTTCTGGCTGCATTCACTACACTTTTTGAAGCCCGAAGGCTTAGTTTCCTTATGCTCCTTGGACATGTTTAAAATAACAGTCCATACACAAACAAGAGCAAAACAACAACTACTAAACACCTACAGTATAATATATAAACATCAAACTTTTTTTTTTTTAGAAACTTCAACAAAGAAGAGAACAGAAAGAAGTTAGGTTGCCTTCTAATTAAAAACTGGCAGTGACAGCCCTCTAACTTATACGGGCCAACGCCCCTTTTATTTAAGCAGTAGGAAAACTATTAACAATAAACAAGATGCCCTCTAATGAAAACGGGCAGCGGCAGCACTCTAACTTAAATGGGCTGACACCTTTCTATTTTCTCTAAAAACAGTAATTGTAGGAAAAATTAACTGGGACAGGGAGAAACAAGGCATAACAAAAAATAAATGGCGGCCAGAAACAACAACAACACAGCAATGCATTTTCCTAACTAACTACATCTACTAGAATATTAAACGCTAACTTTGTTTTAATGTAGGACAAGAAAATTTTTGAAAAAAAGGTAATAAAGGTTTGTTCACTTAGCCAGAGCCAAGATGGAAGCATCCGATCTGTTTAGTGGCAAATGAGATCTGGGAGCTTCACTAGAGCATGATGGGATAGGGATACAGCCACGAGCCAGCAGAAGATCTCAAGCTTTAGTATACGGCCGAGGAACCCAACCAGTAAGAAAGAAGGTGAGATAGGAAAACATAACATCTCTTGTTTTACTGCATGCTGTACCTGAAACTGATGACTTACTTCCTGATTTGCTGCTTCCAGACTATGTTTTTTTATACATCACAGGAATGGCACTTCAGTTGCTACTAAACAGTTAATATATTCAATTACCTTTCTACATTAATTTGGGAATTTTTAGTGCAGAAGACACACTGACAGATACATTACCTGTACTCGTATATGCATGTCCATACATGCATGTTTGTGTGTTGTGTGTTTCAAAAAAATATATGTAGACGAAAACATGAGAACACAGTGTGATGATGTATATGTATTACAGTATCTATACAACAATCTTTGCAGATGTTTTAAACATTTTAAACAAGTATTATATTTCCTATTCTCCGAGTGCAATTAATATACCCTGTTGCCACATATACCATAAATAAATGTTTCTTTTACATTAAGTTACAGTCATCTGCTGTATCAAATCTACAAGGTTTACGATGTTATTAACTCACAAACAAGACAAAAATGTAAAATACATTCAGAATTTCTTCTTTTTTTAAAGCAATTTATTCTTCTGCCCTATTCTAAAAAATAAAAATGCCCATTTTGTGTTGTATATAGACTACGTGTGATACATACATGCATGTATTAACAATAAACAAACAAATAAAGGAGTGCATTGTTTCTGCTCTGTTCAATAGAATTAAATTTATTGTACATTTCTGTTGCTCAGGATGTTTGTACTGTCTGCGAGCCAAAGTCAGCAGTTCCTAGAAATAAAATCACAGAGGCATACATGATAGCCTGGCTATGAGAAGAGAAATTGGTTCCAAGCATCAACTCTGGGTCACCAGGAGACCCTTAATAAACACATTCCAAGGGAATTTAATTTTTATTGCACTTAATTTAGTTTCAGTGTTTCTCTTTATATTTGGATAACACTATAAATCTTATCCACTGTTTCACTGCACAGGACTTCCTTGAGTCTCTGTGGAAATCCTGTGAATTACCTACGACATGAAAAATGTAAGGGCGTTTATGAGTCTGATTTAATAACAACAGTTTAAAAGTCTCACTAGCACATTTATTCTAATGGAGGATAATTAACAGATGATTGCACTGCAAATAACAACTAAAATGACCATGATGATCTACTCCATTACATTAATATAATTGATTTGCCTTGAAATATCAATAACATCTCATATAGCTTACTTCAGCATTACTGTAGAAGTCACAGTTTTTCTAGGTGTAATGTTTCTTTCACCTAACTTTACTGACTTCTCTGCCTGACTTATGCTTGGTAATGTTCCAAGTGATTTTTTTTTTTTCAAAAATAGCATCAAGAAAAACATGAAGCTCCCTGGTTATGTTTGGGAAAAAAAAGCGGTGACTTCAGTTTTTGGCATGAATATGAAATATATATATATATATATATATATATATATATATATATATATATATATATATATAAATTCCCTCGTCAATGCTTTTTTTTTGAATTGCATTGCATGTATAACACTGTACTAAACAACTGACAATTTCATCCAAGTATTCCTGAATCATTTTAACACAAGTGTTTTATATATATATATATATAATGTTTGTGTCAATGCTCTTTAAAAAAATTGTCATTTGTGTGCAAACATATGAATAATTATTTTTATACTATGAAATGGCTTATCATTTGGGCTCAATTATCTACTGATGTTTAGACTGCTCGATGACCTTTTTTACCAAAAATAATTTGATAATAACCTTTTTTGAACAATTTATATGAAATATATTATCTCCTTACATTACATGGTATTAGGGGGTCTTTATGGATGGGTATATTCCTCTGGCTGTGTCTTTTACATACAATGAGGCACCACAGGAAATTTGTAGTTGCCTTCAACCCGTTTTTGGTAAAAGAAAGTCAGATTAAAAACAACCAAGGCTTCTGCTAACTTACTTATGTGATACACTTCCAACATGAAATTAATTGCTTTGGAGATGGTCTCCTTTAAGTCCTAAATCACAGTGATATAAATGTCATAACTGAGTGGCTATGCAATATACATTAGTGGTAATTCCTATTTAGTTCTGGAATTTTGTATTAGCTACTGTCACTTCACTCAGAAAAAGTTATGGATTTATTTGATTTATTTCATATTTCGAAAATAATATAGCTAATTTAATCCATAAACTACTCCCAGTTATAAACAGAAAATATGTGAAAAAATTCACAGTTGCATAAACCCAGAATAGAGAACTTAAATTATCAACTAACAAAAAAAAAAAAAGACTAAGAAACTCTCATCTCTCATAATGGGCTGGGCTGGGCAGCTTGGCTGAAACAATAAAACATTCAGTATGAAGTATGTTTAGTGACACACAATCATTTTGCTCTAAAAATTATTTACATTCACAGTCGCTTCGTCGTAAGGCAGCACAGACTTCTCAAATAGAACGCTGCCAGAAACAGATTGTAGAGTTTTATTTGTATGTTTAAGAACTGTAAAGGTATAAGACGACTGTCTTATTTAGAAAAGTTTATTTGAAGTAGGGAATATGAAGGGAAAGAAAGTTCTAGAAAAGGAACTTGAATTTAGTATGAGTTATATGCATGACTTGAAGATGGACATAAACTTGGTTTGTTCTTTTATAGAATGCATTGATTATTTTGTATTATACAACAACCGTCCATTAATATTCCAAAACGTGCACGCTGATTGGTCAGCATGCACGTTGTAAATCAGAGTTATAGTAATGGAAAAAGGTCCGGTCGCTCAGACTTTTTCCATTAGTATAACTCTTTTTTTACAGCAACGGATAATGCAAGATCTCCGTTGCTTTTTACACACATTCTCGCTATGTTAAACGAGTTTAACAAAGTGAGACAGCTTTAAAAAAAGTAACGGAGATCTTCCTATCTCCGTTGCTTTTTTTAAATGTGTCTCACTATGTTAAATGGGGTTAACATAGAGAGACAGCTTTAAAAAAAGCAATGTAGATTCTCCATTGCTTTTTTTAAAGCTGTCTCGCTATGTTAAACTCCTTTAACATAGTGAGACACTTTGTAAAAAGCAATAGAGATCTTGCTTTCTCCATTGCTTTTTTCAAAACTGTCTCGCTATGTTAAATGGGTTTAACATAGCGAGACACTTCGTAAAAAGCAACGGAGATTCTCCATTGCTTTTTTCAAAACTGTCTCGCTATGTTAAACTCATTTACATAGCGAGACACTTCGTAAAAAGCAACGGAGATCTTGTGTTCTCCGTTGCTTCTGCCCACAGCTCTGATGTACTGCGTAAGCATGCGCAGTACATCAGAACTGCCACAGAATACCAGACAGCTGCGGAAGGGCAGCAAGGAGGCATTATACAATGCCATTATTTAAGAAAATTAATTATTTTTTTTCTTAAATAATGTCATTGTATAATAGCAATAACCCCCTTCTGGGTGTGGGTAATGCTGGATTTACCCACGGTTGTCTTTGTTTGGCCACTCGGGCTTCGCCTGCGTGACCAAACTAGACCAATCGTGGGTAAATCCAACATTACCCACACCCAGGCGTGGGTTATTGCTATATAATTTCATTTAAGTTCTAAAGTTTGTTGTTGAATGTATTGACTTCATTGTGTAATAAGCACCAGGGGTAGGTAGATGTCCATATTCAACTTTTGACATGAAAAGACTTTTAGTGATAAAATAGTTTGCTGCTGCAAGAAAAGACTGATGATACTGCTACCTGTAAGACATAGAATAGAGCACTAAATCTGCCTCTATTTTCTACCTTTCACAGACTACTATTACGACAACCTGTAAGACCTATGACAGAGCACTAACATCTGGATCTACATTTTACTTTTCACAGAATACTATTACTGCTACCTGTAGGAACTAAGAAAGGGCACCAATATCTGCCTCTTTATTTTACCTTTCACAGACTACTGTTACTGCTACCTATATGACCTATGGCAGATCACTAACATCTGCCTCTACAGTTTACCTTTCGCAGACTACTATTACTGCTACCTGTAACACCTAAGATAGAGTGCTAACATCTGCCTCTATATTTTACATTTCAAAGACTATTAAGGTTACCTGTAAGACGTATGATAGAGCACTAACATCTAGCTCTACATTGCACCTTTCACAGACTACTATTACTGCTACCTGCAAGACATATGATTGAGCACTAACATCTACCTCTACAATTTCCCTATCGCAGACTACTATTACTCCTACCTGTAAGACCTAAGATAGAGCACTAACATCTGCCTCTACATTTTACCTTTCACAGAATACTATAACTGCTACCTGGAAGACCTAAGAGAGTGCACTAACATTTGATTCGACATTTTACCTTACACAGACTATTATTTCTACCTGTAAGACAAATGATAGAGCACTAACATCTGCCTCTGCATTTTACCTTTCACAGACTACTATTACTGCTACTTGTAAGACCTAAGAGAGTGCACTAACATTTGACTCGACATTTTACCTTTCACAGGCTACTATTACTACTACCTGTAAGACCTAAAATACAGCACTAACATCTGCATATACATTTTACCATTCGTAGACTACTATTACTGCTACCTGTAAGAATTAAGAAAGAGCACTAACATCTGCCTTTACATTTTACCTTTCGCAGACTATAACTGCTACCTTTAAGACTTATGAATGAAAACTAACATCTGCCTCTATATTTTACCTTTCAGAGACTAATATTACTGCTACCTGTAAGACCTGTGATAGAGCACTAACATCTGCCTCTACATTTTACCTTTCACAGACTACTATTACTGCTAACTGTAAGACCTAAGATAGAGCACTAACATCTGCCTCTATATTTTACCTTTCGCTGACTACTATTACTACTACCTGTAAGACCTATGATAGAGCACTAACATCTGCCTCTACATTTTACCTTTCACAGACTACTATTACTGCTACATGTAATACGTAAGATTGAGCACTAACATCTGCCTCTGCATTTTACCTTTCACAGACTACTATTACTACTACCTGTAAGACCTATGCTAGAGCACTAACATCTGCCTCGACATTTTAACTTTCAGAGACTAATATTACTGCTACCTGTAAGACCTATGATAGAGCACTAACATCTGTCTCTACATTTTACCTTTCACAGACTACTATTACTGCTACGAGTAAGAACTAAGATAGCGCACTGACATTTGACTAGACATTTTACCTTTCACAGATTATTAGTGCTACCTGTATGACTTAAGATAGAGCACTAACATCTGCCTCTACGTTTTACCTTTCACAGACTACTATTACTGCTACATGTAACACCTAAGAGAACGCACTAACTTTTGACTCAACATTTTACCTTTCACAGACTACTATTACTGCTGACTGTAAGACCTATGATAGAGCACTCACATCTGCCTCTACATTTTACCTTTCACAGACTACTATTACTGCTACCAGGAAGACCTATGACAGAGCACTCACATCTGCCTCTATGTTTTACCTTTCACAGACTACTACTACTGCTACCTGTAAGACCTAAGAGAGCGCACTAACATTTGACACAACATTTTACCTTTCGCAGACTACTATTATTACTACCTGTAAGACCAATGACTAACATCTACATCTACATTTTACCTTTCACAGACTATCATTACTACCTGGAAGACCTACGATAGCGCACTAACTTTTGACTTGACATTTTATCTTTCACAGACTACTATTAATGCTACCTGTAAGACCAGTGGTAGAGCACTAACATCTGCCTCTACATTTTACCTTTCACAGACTACTATTACTGCTGACTGTAAGACCTATGATAGAGCACTCACATCTGCCTCTAAATTTTACCTTTCACAGAATACTATTACTGCTACCAGGAAGACCTATAATAGAGCACTCACATCTGCCTCTATGTTTTACCTTTCACAGACAGCTATTACTGCTACCTGTAAAACTTAAGATACAGCACTAACATCTGCCTCTACATTTCACCTTTCACAGACTATTCCTGCTACCTGTAAGACCCAAGGATAGAGCACTCACATCTGCCTCTACATTTTACCTTCCACAGGCTATTACTGCTACCTGTAAGACCTCAGATAGAGCACTGACATCTGCCTCTACATTTTATCTTTCACAGACTACTATTACAGCTACCTGTAAGACCTAAAATAGAGAACTAACACATGTCTCTACATTTTACCTTTCACAGACTGCAATTACTGCTACCTGTAAGACCTAAAATAGAGCATTGGGGTTGGGAGGATGACCTAATGGTTAAGATGTTTGCCTTACAACACAAGGTACAGGGTTTGAATCTCACAGGGGATAATTGGCTAGGCTTAAAATGGCTCGCAAGGGCAGTTAGCCTAGTACTAATCTAAGGTTGGGAGGGTAGCCTAATGGTTAAGGCTTTTGCCTTACAAACAAAAGGTGCAGGGTTTGAGTCTCACAAGGGATAATTGGCTAGGCTTAAAATGGCTCACAAGGGCAATTAGCCTAGTACTAACCTATGAACTATCACCTGTCTCTGCATTTTACCTTTCACAGACTGCTATTACTACTACCTGTAAGACGTAAGGGAGAGCAATAACATCTGCCTCTACATTTTACCTTTCACAGACTACTATTACTTCCATCTGTAAGACCTATGATGAGCACTAACATCTGCCTCTACATTTTACCTTTCACAGACTATTACTGCTACCTGTAAGACCTAAGGTAGAGCACTAACATCTGCCTCTACATTTTACCTTTCACAGACTACTATTACTGCTACATGTAAAACCTAAGATAGAGCACTGACATCTGCCTCTACATTTTAACTTTCACATACTATCATTGCTACCTGTAAGACCTATGATAGAGCACAAACATCTGCCTCTACATTTTACCTTTCACAGACTATCACTGCTACCTGTAAGACCTATGATAGAGCACTAACATCTGCCTCTGCATTTTACCTTTTGCAAACTATTACTGCTACCTGTAACACCTAAGATAGAGCGGTAACATCTTCCTCTATATTTTACATTTCACAGACTATTACTGCTACCTGTAAGACCTACGCTAGAGTACTAACATCTAGCTCTACATTTTATCTTTCACAGACTACTATTACTCCAGCTTGTAATACCTAAGAAAGAGCATTAACATCTGACTCTACATTCAACCTTTCACAGACTATTACTGCTATCTGTAACACCTAAGACCACTAACATCTGCCTCTACATTTTACCTTTCACAGACTACTATTACTGCTACATGTAAGACCTAAGATAGACTATTCACATCTGCCACTATATTTTACCTTTCACAGACTACTATTACTGCTACATGTAAGATCTAAGATAGACCATTCACATCTGCCACTATATTTTACCTTACACGGACTATTACTGCTACCTATAAGACTTTTGACTGAGCACTCACATTTGCCTCTATGTTTTACCTTTCACAGACTATTATTACTGGCACCTGGAAGACATAAAATAGCACACTGACATTTGACTTGACATTTTACCTTTCACAGACTACTATTACTACTACCTGTAAGACCAATGATAGAGCACTAACATCTGCCTCTGCATTGTACCTTTCACAGACAATTACTGCCACCTGTAAGACCTAAGATAGACCATTCAAATATGCCACTATATTTTACCTTTCACAGACTACTATTACTGCTACCTGTAAGACTTATGATTGAGCACTAACATCTGCCTCTACATTTTACCTTTCGCAGACTACTATTACCGCTACCTGTAAGACCTAAGATAGAGCACTAACATCTTCCTCTACATTTTACCTTTCACAGACTGCTTGAACTACTACCTGTAAGACCATTGATAGAGCACTAACATCTGCCTCTACATCTTACCTTTCACACACTATTACTACCTGTAAGACCTATAATAGTGCACTAACATCTGCCTCTACCTTTTACAGACTACTATTACTGTCACATGTAAGACCTCAGATAGAGCACTAACATCTGCCTCTGCATTTTACCTTTCACTGACTACTATTACTGCTACCTGTAAGACCCAAGAGAGCACACTAACAATTGACTCAACATTTTACCTTTCACAGAATACTATTACAACTACCTGTAAGACCAATGATAGAACACTATCATCTGCCTCTATATTTTACCTTTCACAGACTAATATCAATGCTACCTGGAAGATCTAAGATAGCGCACTAACATTGGACTTGACATTTTACCTTTCACAAATTGCTATTACTGCTACCTGTAAGATCTATGATAGAGCTCTAACATTTGCCTCTACATTTTACTTTACAAAGACTAATATTACTACTACCTGTAAGACCTATGATAGAGCACCAACATCTGCCTCTACATTTTACTTTTCACAGACTACTATTACTGCTACCTGTAAGACCTATGATAGAGCACCAACATCTGCCTCTGCATTTTACCTTTCACAGACTATTGCTGCTACCTGTAAGATCTATGATAGAGCTCTCACATCTGCATCTACATTTTACCTTTCACAGACTACTATTACTGCTACCTGTAAGACCTAAGATAGCACACTAACATTTGACTCGACATTTTACCTTTCAGAGACTACTATTTCTACTACCTGTAAGACCAATGAAAGACCATTAACATCTGCCTCTACATTTTACCTTTCACAGACTATTACTGCTA